>NC_088404.1:14741433-14856433 GCF_034236695.1 Oncorhynchus nerka | reverse complement strand
TTTATTTGTGTTTTAGATCACACTTTTTTAAACTTATCTGTGGAGTATAGATAATATTAGTCGAATAGAGAATACCATACAGTGTAAGTATATAGATGTACAATATAGGCTCAAAAGTATCCTTGACATAAACAATTGATAGTATTTTAATCAATTATGTTCTATTGATTGTATTACTGCCACTGGAGATCTGAACATGGTGAAGCTATTTTATATAAATGGTATCTACATAAATATATCCATTATCGACATTAGAATCTACATTATGGAATCCTATAGTCTTTGACGTAGTAGGTCATTGCTTTCTGTAATTTGGGGTTGCCTACAGCTCATAATACAGAAATGCTATGGACCAGAAAAAACAATAACAACTAAACATCCAAACTGGGTCTGGTTTATTATATTTGACACTATTATATGAGGGTAAGGCCTTTATTACAGTTCAATAAAACAACAGTAATAAAACAAATTGTAAGATCAACAAAGTAACTATCTAGGAAGAAAAAGTTTGGGATTCAAAACACTAACTTTTTTGTTTCATAGTGAGACTGCTGTATAAACTGTTTTGCTGCTGCTTTCTGTTGGTGTTTGTGGATTCTATACAGCAGGAGTGTATCCCAATTATTTTCATTTGTTTTGTTCCACCAGGATCTGAACAGACTGTATCATCTATCTAAATGAATGAATTCAGCCATGCAATGTTCCTGGAAGGCTGTGATTCTGCTAGCCTTAGCGTCCATAGCGATCCAGTACACAGCCATCAGGACGTTCACAGCCAAGCCATTCCAGATGTGTCCAGTGACAATCTCCAACCCTCTGAACTGTGGCATGCTGGGGCAGGATGTGGTGGACTTGTCTTTTGACAAGCGGATCTGTGACGACTTTCTTTACTTCTCCTCCAATGTCTCCAGGAAGACCCATGTTCTCATCCTGGCCACGACCCGCAGCGGCAGCTCCTTCGTGGGTCAGCTGTTCAACCAGCACCAGGATGTGTTCTATCTGTTTGAGCCGCTCTACCACGTCCAGACCACCCTGCTCCCCCGCCTGTCCCGCAGCAGGACGGCAGGCGACACCAGGGTGATGCTGGGGGCTAGCAGGGACCTGCTCCGGAGCCTCTACGACTGTGACCTTTACTTCCTGGAGAGCTACATCAAACCCCAGCCGGCCAATCACAGTACAGACAAGCTGTTCCGGAGGGGAGCCAGCAAGGCTCTGTGCTCCCTGCCTGTCTGCGACGCCTTCAGTCCTGGAGAGTTGAACATCGATGAAGGAGAGTGCGTCAAGAGGTGTGGGGTTCTCAACATGACGCTGGCGTCGGACGCTTGCCGGGAGCGGCGCCATGTGGCCATCAAGACCGTACGGATACCGGAGGTGAGTGACCTCAGGGCTCTGGTGGAGGACCCTAGGCTCAACCTCAAGGTGATCCAGCTGGTTAGGGACCCCCGAGGGATCCTGGCCTCGCGTATTGAGACCTTCAGGGACACCTACCGCCTCTGGAGGATCTGGAGGGCCACTGGGAGGAGGCCCTACAACCTGGACCTCACCCAGCTTACCATGGTCTGTGAGGACTTCCTGGGATCTGTAACCACTGGGCTCAGCAAGCCCCCCTGGCTCAAAGGGAGGTATATGCTGGTCAGGTATGAGGACCTGGCCAAGAACCCTCTCCAGAAGACCAAGAAGATCTATGATTACCTGGGTCTGGTCATGGACAAGAACGTAGGAGACTGGATCCAGAACAACACCAGGGGAAGCAATGATCTGTCAGCCAAGCATAAATACGGCACTGTTCGGGACTCAGCGGCCAACGCAGAAAGCTGGAGGCTCAAATTGTCTTATGACATGGTTGATTACACACAGACTGTGTGTCAGCAAGTTCTACAGGAGCTGGGTTATAAGACTGTCAGTTCGCCCGAGGAGCTGAAAAATCTGTCTCTCACTCTCATCGAGGACAAAACTTTTGTACCTTTTTTGTAGAAAAGCAAGGGCCAATCACAACGCACAAATATTTTTGTTATATTTACATTGTTGCCTTCATTTCCTCTCAGATTTGCACTAAACCTCAGAAACCTTGACGACTCCTGTGGTAAGATTTAAGACATTCAGAGCAGCACAAGAAGAATAATTTGGGAATGCTGTTTTAGAGATTTCAGTATCAATGTTTTATCGATATTGAAGGGACACTAATGTCAGGTTAATTGACATGAACAATCTACAGTGAAGCACCATCCTACTTAAGATCCCTGAATGCTGACAGTTGCATTGACAAAAGTGAATGTTAATATTTGTACATCAAGAAAACTGGACCTATTGTACAATATTGTTAGGGAATGTACCTAATCATACCTTAACTGATAAATGCTGAGGTGTAGGCCCATGATAAAACCATGCAAGATACATTTGAATGTTGCAGTCAATTTAAATGGTGTTGTTTAAATGTTACCGAGGGTAACAATTAAGGGGTGGCGCTTTAATCGTGTAGAAATAGCTTAACTGAGGGTTGTCAAATCCAACCTCACCAAAGGGTAATGAGTGCCGGACAACAGTGATTTTACAGAGGTTTCATCCCAAATGGCACCCTATTCCCTATCTAGTGCACTACTTTTGATCAGGGCCCATAGGGTTTTGGTCAAAAGTAGTACACTGTGTAGGGAATAGGGTGCCATTGCAGACGCAAGCATAGTTTACCCTGATCATCCAAGTGTCAGCGAGGTGTTGGAAATGTTTAGTTCGACTTCCCGGCCAACTACTGACGATGTGGAGCAGGCAGGCAATCGGAGACAGCTGCAGTGGCTGATTAGTCTTATACAGGTAAGCTAGCTCTGGTCTTCACAACATTATCAGGGTAGTGGAGTTTTCAATCTCTGGAAGGAATAGAATTGAACTGAATAGAATACAGTATTTTATGTTCCATTTGTCAACAGAAACTGACCATTATGCTGTCACAATAAGTGAGGAAGGCCTTTGTTATTATCTATTTATTTATTTATTTTGAGTTATTACTTTACAAACATGTACTAAAATAACTTACATGAAACAGTGACAGGCTGGGAAATGGCCTTACCCAATCCCCTCGGACTCCTCTGAAATATTGAGGAGGTGATGTTCATAAAGTTGAGTTCTTTACTCCTCAAAGACACTGTTTTAAAACATATTTTCCTTTATTATTTTCCCTAAACCCTACTGTCCCTCCCCTTATTGGAGTAAATTAATGGACAACAACACTTAGCCTTCTACTTCTCGCTTATACATACTATATACATCTTACAGACACAGTATATTACAATAGTTATCTATTGTTTGTTTTTTTGTCCCATCCTTCAGCTACCCTCAACCCCTCCCATCTATCTCAGAAGACCATCCAGTCCCATCCTTCAACTACCCTCAACCCCTCCCATCTATCTCTGAAGACCATCCAGTCCCATCCTTCAGTTACCCTCAACCCCTCCCATCTATCTCTGAAGACCATCCAGTCCCATCCTTCAGCTACCCTCAACCCCTCCCATCTATCTCTGAAGACCATCCAGTCCCATCCTTCAGCTACCCTCAACCCCTCCCATCTATCTCTGAAGACCATCCAGTCCCATCCTTCAGCTACCCTCAACCCCTCCCATCTATCTCTGAAGACCATCCAGTCCCATCCTTCAGCTACCCTCAACCCCTCCCATCTATCTCTGAAGACCATCCAGTCCCATCCTTCAGCTACCCTCAACCCCTCCCATCTATCTCTGAACCCCATCCAGTCCCATCCCACAGCTACCCTCAACCCCTCCCATCTATGTCTGAAGACCATCCAGTTTTGATTTCTATTTGCCAACTGTGCTGTTTCACAAAAGTTCTGAACCTATATACACTAACTTCCAAAAGTTTACATCACTTAGAAATGTCCTTGTTTTTGAAAGAAAATCACATTTTCTTGTCCATTAAAATAACATCATATTGATCAGAAATACAGTGTAGACATTGTTAATGTTGTAAATGACTATTGTAGCTGGAAACGGCTGATGTTTAAAGGAATATCTACATAGGCGAACAGAGGCCCACTATCAGCACCATCCCTCCTGTGTTCCAATGGCACGTTGTGTTAGCTAATCCAAGTTTATCATGTTAAAAGACTAATTGATCATTAGAAAACCCTTTTGCAATTATGTTCGCACAGCTGAAAACTGTTGTGCTGATTGATTAAAGAAGCAATAAAACTGTCCATCTTAAGACTAGTTGAGTATCTGGAGCATCAGCATTTGTGCCTTGAAGGCCAGCATCCTGGAGTTGCCTCTTCACTGTTGACGTTCAGACTGGTGTTTTGCAAGTACTATTTAATGAAGCTGCCAGTTGAGGACTTGTGAGGTGTCTGTTTCTCAAACTAGACACTCTAATGTACTTGTCCTCTTGCTCAGTTGTGGACCGGGGCCTCTCACTGCTCCTTCTATTCAAAAACAAGGAGTGATGGTTGTTGATAATGGGCCTCTGTACGCCTATGTAGATATTCCATTCAAAATCAGCCATTTCCAGCTAACATAGCCATTTACAACATTAACAATGTCTACACTGTATGTCTGATCAATTTGATGTTATTTATATGGACAAAAAATGTGCTTTTCTTTCAAAAACAAGGACATTTCTAAGTGACCCCAAACTTTTGAACGGTAGCGTAGATTTTACGGACACAGTATATTTGACATGAGTTATCTTGTTGTTATTAGTCCCACCCTTCAGCTCCACTCAACCCCTCCCATCTATCTCTTAACCCCACCCAGTCCCATCCCTCAGCTCCACTCAACCCCTCCCATCTATCTCTTAACCCCACCCAGTCCCATCCCTCAGCTCCACTCAACCCCTCCCATCTATCTCTTAACCCCACCCAGTTTTCATTTCTAGCTGCCATATACATGTATATCCCACTGAGCTGTGATGTTTCACAAAAGTTCTGAACTTTTCTATTCTCATGTTTCTACAGATTGTAAATTAAAGCTACATTTTTTTTGCCAAGAGTATTATTATATTATTGATTGATTGACTATGACTTTTCAAATCACCCAGCAGTGCTATTTGCAGATTTAGCTCCATGTAAATGTTGCAATTCTTCAGCCATTCCTGAACCTGCAACCAAAGCTACATATGGACAGTACCAAAACAAATTATCTAATGATTCTGTCTCTTCACAGCAAAATCTGCAGAGCTGGGATGGTTGTATCCCCCATATATATAACATTATGTTGGTTGCAATAATTTTGTATAATCATTTAAATGAAAAAGTTTTGAATCCAGCGTCATTTTGTGTATCAGTTCATAAACCATGTGCCATGGAATCGGTACATAGAAAATCTCTTCCCAACTATTTTGCAATCTACACGGCACAGCTGTCATTTGTGGTATGCGTTTTTTATTAATCACAATTATCTATAACCAATTTTGGTCTTTAATGCAGGGCCGACAGACAAGTGCTTTATGTTCTCCCCCTTCCATTTTTGTGGTAATGCTAGAATTAGTTAGTTGTAATTTTGGATAGGGCATTTATTTTTGTTAACTGCATGTGTGACATAACTCCACCAGTCCTATTTATGATATAATTTACAAAGATTATACCATTTTTATTTTATTATCAATTAGTATATTTGGGTTTACCCATAATATTTGTTGTTGTAATATTTGTTCTGTCTTTTCTGGTGGATTAAAGTGAAATTGCAACCAACTTTCTATGGTTTGTTTTAAAAATAGCAATATTTTTGAGTTGATTTCATTAAAAAAAAATGAAAGTGAGAGTTTGTAATTTGAATAAAGGGAAAAAGGCCATTCTTGAACATGGGGTCAGACATTATTAATAATCTGCTAGAGAACCAGTTCGGATTTAAGTATAACTTTTGTATGACTGAAGCCTTTAGTGAGAGGTCCAATGTTTTAATATTTAATCATTTCTGCCCTCTGAATTCATATGAATTATAAAAATAAGACGGTTTAATTTTGTCTGAGTTGCCTTTCAAAATAAAATGTCATATTCTTTGCTCGTGCGATTTTAAAAAAACAAGTCGCTAGGTGTAGGCAAGGCCATAAGAGAATAGGTCAACTGTGACGTGAATAAAGAGATAATCAGGGCGATTTTTTCACAAATAGACAGGTATTTTCCAAGATCTTATCTGTTTTTGATAACTTTCTATGAAAATGTATTGTTGTGAGATCATTTATTTATTTTGGGATATGAATACTGAGCGGGGGCACAACTTCCACTGGGGACGGGGGCATGTCCCCCCACATTCTGAAATGGCATTTTTGTCCCCCCCAGTTTTATCATTGGAATGTGATACAAAACGAGGCATGTCTCTAATTATCTGTGTATATTCCTGCCAAAACACCAAAACCCACTCCTCAAGATGACTAAGAGGCAGAGAGAGACAGCAGATAGAGAGGTGAGGAGACAGAGAAAGAGACAGGTAGAGAGAGAGAGATGCAGGGAGAGAGAGAGTGGCGGAGAGAGAGAGAGGGGGAGAGAAAGAGACAGGTAGAGAGAGAGAGATGCAGGGAGAGAGAGAGGGAGAGAGAGAGAGGGGGAGAGAAAGAGACAGGTAGAGAGAGAGAGAGGGCGAGAGAGAGAGAGAGGGCGAGAGAGAGAGAGGCAGAGAAAGAGGCAAAGAGAGTGAGGAGGAGAGGGAGAGAGACAGTGAGAGGGAGAGTGAGGGAGAGAGCGACAGAGAGAAGGAGAGACAGAGAGAGGGGGAGAGGGAGAGAGAGCGGCAGAGAGAGGGGGAGATGGAGAGCGAGTGAGAGAGAGGGAGAGAGCGAGAGAACTGTACTACAATATGAATGGAGGAGAACAATCTTTTCTCACAATGATTTTATTACAGTTCTTTGTAGGTTGGCAGAGGTACAGTTGTTAGGTACAGGAGTACAGTTCTGTTCTTAGTTTTGTGTCACTGTTAGACTCCTGAGGAAAACGAGATGCCCAAAAGGAGCCTATCATACCTAGCTGGTACAAAAGTCATTGTCAAAGATGTCTGATAATTCAACAAAAGCTAGTGTATAGAGTAACACTGGTCTTTTATACACTGAACACCGATCTCAAACCAAGGTTTACTTACACTTCCCTATTTTTAAATAACCAATCAGCAATCAGGATTAGACCCACCCATTTTATAAACTGGCATAATTGACACCTATAGGGGTAAGTCGCTCTGAATAAGAGCGTCTGCTAAATGACTTAAATGTAAATGTAAATGTAATAAAGTGTGACCTTATGCAATGCTTCTGCACTGATAAGACCTATCAAGTCAACGTGATTGGCTGTGAGGGGGCAACAGAAAGCATTGACTACTGTGGTTCTGTATGCATATCTGCAGGATCCGATTATGCCCATTTCATGTTGTCCATCACCAGGGATATCCCATAACGAGTACGTCACTACGGACAGGAATGGAAACCATGTCAGTAAGAGACACAGCTGTTAGACGAGGGCTGACAGTAACACCAGGAGATCCAACTCCACCTGTCGTCTGGCTGACGTGGTGATTTGGTACAGTGCACAGCACAACACAGGAGAGAGGAGGGAGATGCTGGAGAAATTCACATTCAGGCTGAGTCCCAAATGACACCATATTCCCTTTAGAGTGCCTTATTTTTGACCAGAGCCCATAGGGCCTCTGTATAGGTAATAGGGTGCCATAGGAAATAGGGCCTCTGTATAGGTAATAAGATGCCATATGTAATAGGGTTCCATAGGCAATAGGGTCCCATAGGTAATATGGTTCCATAGGTAATAGAGCGCCAAAGGTAATAAGGCTCCATAGGTAATAGGGTTCCCATAAGTAAAAGGGTGCCATAGACAATAGGAGTGCCATAGGTAATAGGGAGCCATAGGTAATAGGTTTCCATAGGTAATAAGGCGCCATAGGTAATAGGGAACAATAGGTAATAGGGCGCCATAGGTAATAGGGAACCATAGGTAATAGGGCACCATAGGTAATAAGGCACCATAGGTAATAAGGTGCCATAGGTAATAAGGCGCCATAGGTAATAGGTTTCCATAGGTAATAAGGTGCCATAGGTAATAAGGCGCCATAGGTAATGTTCCTGTAGGTTCATGCTCTACAACATCCGCAGAGTACGACCCTGCCTCACACAGGAAGCGGCGCAGGTCCTAATCCAGGCACTTGTCATCTCCCGTCTGGATTACTGCAACTCGCTGTTGGCTGGGCTCCCTGCCTGTGCCATTAAACCCCTACAACTCATCCAGAACGCCGCAGCCCGTCTGGTGTTCAACCTTCCCAAGTTCTCTCACGTCACCCCGCTCCTCCGCTCCCTCCACTGGCTTCCAGTTGAAGCTCGCATCCGCTACAAGACCATGGTGCTTGCCTACGGAGCTGTGAGGGGAACGGCACCTCAGTACCTCCAGGCTCTGATCAGGCCCTACACCCAAACAAGGGCACTGCGTTCATCCACCTCTGGCCTGCTCGCCTCCCTACCACTGAGGAAGTACAGTTCCCGCTCAGCCCAGTCAAAACTGTTCGCTGCTCTGGCCCCCCAATGGTGGAACAAACTCCCTCACGACGCCAGGACAGCGGAGTCAATCACCACCTTCCGGAGACACCTGAAACCCCACCTCTTTAAGGAATACCTAGGATAGGATAAAGTAATCCCTCTCACCCCCTCCCCTGAAAAGATTTAGATGCACTACTGTTCCACTGGAGGTCATAAGGTGAATGCACCAATTTGTAAGTCGCTCTGGATAAGAGCGTCTGCTAAATGACTTAAATGTAAATGTAAAATGTAATAGGTTTCCATAGGTAATAAGGCGCCATAGGTAATAAGGCGCCATAGGTAATAGGGAGCCATAGGTAATAGGTAATAAGGTGCCATAGGTAATACGGCGCCATAGGTAATAGGTTTCCATAGGTAATAAGGTGCCATAGGTAATAAGGCGCCATAGGTAATAGGTAATAAGGTACCATAGGTAATAAGGCGCCATAGGTAATAGGGAGCCATAGGTAATAGGTGCCATAGGTAACAGGGTGCCATAGGTAACAGGGTAGGCAATATGGTCTCTGCATAGGTAATATGATGCCATAGATAATATGGCCTCTGCATAGGTAATATGATGCCATAGGTAATAGGATGCCATAGATAATATGGCCTCTGCATAGGTAATGTGATGCCATAGGTAATAGGATGCCATAGGTAATATGGCCTCTGCATAGGTAATATGATGCCATAGATAATAGGATGCCATAGGTAATATAGCCTCTGCATAGGTAATATGATGCCATAGGTAATAGGGTGCCATAGGTAAACAGGCAATATGGTCTCTGCATAGGTAATATGATGCCATAGATAATATGGCCTCTGCATAGGTAATATGATGCCATAGGTAATAGGATGCCATAGGTAATATGGCCTCTGCATAGGTAATATGATGCCATAGGTAATAGGGTGCCATAGGTAAACAGGTAATATGGCCTCTGCATAGGTAATATGATGCCATAGGTAATAGGGTGCCATAGGTAAACAGGTAATAGGGCCTCTGCATAGGTAATAGGATGCCATATGTAACAGGGTGCCAAAGGTAACAGGGTGCCATAGGTAAACAGGGTGCCATAGATAAACAGGGTGCCATAGATAAACAGGGTGCCATAGGTAACAGGGTGCCATAGGCAATATGGTCTCTGCGTTTGTAATATGATGCCATAGATAATATGGCGTCTGCATAGGTAATATGATGCCATAGGTAATAGGGCGCCATAGGTAATATGATGCCATAGGTAATAGGGCGCCATAGGTAATAGGGTGCCATCTGGGTTTCATCCTCAGTGATAGAAGGTGTGGTGCTGACTGTGTTGCAATATGCCACTGAACAGATTAGAGGCATGACCGAAGCTGAAGTCAACCACACATCCACAGCCGGATGGAATAGAAACTGGAAAGTACATTATTTCACACCATTGGAGTAGTTGAAAACAACCCACCCTGAACCTCTATTCGCCTCTCCTCTACTATCACTCTTCTTAGTACACAGCAGACAGCCACCACAGTAGACAGCCACCACAGCAGATAGACACCACAGCAGACAGCCAGCACAGCAGACAGCCAGCACAGGAGACAGCCAGCACAGGAGACAGCCACCACAGCAGACAGCCACCACAGCAGACAGCCACCACAGCAGACAGCCACCACAGCAGACAGCCACCACAGCAGACAGCCACCACAGCAGACAGCCACCACAGGAGACAGCCACCACAGCAGACAGCCACCACAGCAGACAGCCACCACAGCAGACAGCCACCACAGCAGACAGCCACCGCAGCAGACAGCCACCGCAGCAGACAGCCACCGCAGGAGTCAGCCACCACAGTAGATAGACACCCCACCACAGGAGACAGCCACCACAGGAGACAGTCACCACAGGAGACAGTCACCACAGGAGACAGCCACCACAGGAGACAGCCACCACAGGAGACAGCCACCACAGGAGACAGCCACCACAGGAGACAGCCACCACAGGAGACAGCCACCACAGGAGATAGACACCCCAGTAGATAGACACCCCAGTAGATAGACACCCCAGTAGATAGACACCCCAGTAGATAGACACCCCAGTAGATAGACACCCCACCACAGGAGACAGTCACCACAGGAGACAGCCACCACAGGAGACAGCCACCACAGGAGACAGCCACCACAGGAGACAGCCACCACAGGAGACAGACACCACAGTAGATAGATACCCCACCACAGGAGACAGCCACCACAGGAGACAGCCACCACAGGAGACAGCCACCACAGGAGATAGACACCACAGTAGATAGACACCCCACCACAGGAGACAGCCACCACAGGAGACAGCCACCACAGTAGATAGACACCACAGTAGATAGACACCCCACCACAGCAGACAGACACCCCACCACAGTAGATAGACACCTCACCACAGCAGACAGACACCACAGCAGACAGACACCCCATGTCACGTTCGTTATAAGGATCGGACCAAGGCGCAGGGTGGTATGCGTACATTCTTATTTATTTAAAGAATGAACACTGAACAAACTAACAAAATAACAAAACGAACCGTGAAGCTATACAAACAAGTGCTGACAGGCAACTACACATAGACAAGATCCCACAAACACCAAAGGGAAATGGCTACCTAAATATGATCCCCAATCAGAGACAACGATAAATCAGCTACCTCTGATTGGGAACCATATCAGGCCACCATAGACATACAAATCACCTAGACCTACAAAAACTCTAGCAGACATACAGAAAACCCTAGACAATACAAAAACTAGCGTACCCACCCTAGTCACACCCTGACCTAACCAAAATATAAAGAAAACAGAGATATCTCTGGTCAGGGCGTGACACCCCACCACAGGAGACAAACACCACAGCAGACAGGCAGCCACCACAGCAGACAGACAGCAACTACAACATACTGCCACCAGATCAGACTGCCGAAACAGGAGAAAGCCACAACAGGAGAAAGCCACAACAGGAGACAGACACCACAGCAGACAGGCAGCCACCACAGCAGACAGACAGCAACTACAACATACTGCCACCAGATCAGACTGTCGAAACAGGAGAAAGCCACAACAGGAGAAAGCCACAACAGGAGACAGACACCACAGGAGACAGACACCACAGGAGACAGACGGACACCACAGCAGACAGACAGACACCACAGCAGACAGACAGACACCACAGCAGACAGACACCACAGGAGACCGACACCACAGCAGACCGACACCACAGCAGACCGACACCACAGCAGACCGACACCACAGCAGCCCGACACCACAAACTGACTCCACAGGAGAAGGTAGGTGAGTAGAGGGAGAAGTCAAGGAGGCAGCATCACCAGAATTACTATTATCACATAATGCAAAAGCAGACTAATATTGGAATATTCTCACAAATGTGTCCTGTTTTTCCAATACATGATACCATGAATGACCTTCCCATCAGCTGGACACAACTTCCTCTGAGGGTAGAGAGAGAGAGCAGAGGGGTCTCGTGTGGCTCAGTTGGCAGAGCATGGCACTTGCAACGCCAGGGTTGTGGGTTAGATTCCCACGAGGGACCAGTATGGAGATAAAGTACATAAATGTAACCACTCTGGATAAGAGCATCTGCTAAATGACTGAAACATAAAGCAGTATTCACTTTTTGAGCGACCGAATAAAATGCAACAAATTGCAATTAAAATACAGAGTAGCTTTATTTATAGAATACAGCATCAGTTTTTGCAAAAATAGTTCTATCATAGACAAAAAACTGCGACCCCAATGACACACTATTCAATATACACTGAGTGTACAAAGCATTAGGAACACCAGCTCTTTCCATGACATAGACTGAACAGGTGAATCCAGGTGAAAGCTATGATCCCTTATTGATGTCACCTGTTAAATCAACTTCAATCAGTGTAGATGAAGAGGAGGAGACAGATTAAAGAAAGAGTTTTAAGCCTTGAGACATGGATTGTTTATCTGTGCCATTCAGAGGGTGACAAAAGATTCAAGTGCGGTATGGGTGTAGGTGCCAGTCACACCGGTTTGAGAGGATTAAAAACTGTGGGAAGAATTGGAGTCAACATGGGCTAGCATCCCTATGGAACGCTTCTGATACCTTGGAGTGTCCATGCCGATGAATTGAGGCTGTTCTGAGGGCTAAAGGGGGCGCAACTCAAAATTAGGCAGGTGTTCTTAATGTTTTGTACACTTGGTGTATAGTGCACTATATTTGACCAGGGCCCCATCCCAGTTTATAGTAACAGAGTCTCCAAGACATATATTAACTAGCAGAAGTGTCCCGATGAAAACAGTAAAGACAGGACAAGATGAAACAGCATGAAAATAAAATAGGTGAGACTTGTCATAACAATAAACAGCATATTGTGTTCAGGAAGAAGGAAAAACGACCTCTTGAAACATGCGATGCATAATGTGAGGGTGTGGAAATACCATGCCAAGTTGTTTTCTCTTTATTTATTTTCAAATAAAAATGTCCACACAGTGACTGTTCAAATAAAAATGTAAGAAACCAAACCGAAAAGGAGAACAAACAGCACACTGGGAACAGACGTCTAGTTTCGATTTACATGTGGTCAAGTTGTCAAATAATGTGAATTCAACGTGAAACATTTCACAATGTCATTTGATTTAGGTTAAAAGTCATGTGGGGAAAAAAAATACGAAATGACCTTACGTTGATGACTTTTTTCAAATCCAATAAGTTTTCTGTGTTGATAACGTCATCACATTGAGTTATTTGGTTGAAATGTGGAAACAACGTTGATTCAACCAGTATTTGTCCAGTGGGAAGAAATTGGTCATGTACTTTTATTCTCTGATCAGAATGGACAGTAATTCAGGATTACACGTAACAATGTGGAAGTGAATTAGCTAGTCCCAGATCCGTTTATATCATCTTGTGAACTCAAACAGACTGGGACCAAGGCTAGAAGTGATTGGAAAGCATAGAAAGAAAAGGCATGTTTGTTTTCAACTGTCCCTCCTACTCTGGGAATGTCGCTGTCAACTATCTATCAGTATTTATAAATGTAATGCAGGGATGGGCACCTTTGATGGGGGTGGGGGCCACAACAAATCTGAAAGCTGCAGTGGCTAGCGGGTCTGCGTACCCACATTCATACCCACACATGTAGTCAGAGCTACATTTTGTTGTTAGTGGCCCCCCTCTTGACAGTGAAGATAATCTATATAGATATTTTTTATTGTTAATTTCCTGCAATTATACAATACAATATATAGAGAAAATGTACTTTTAAAATAAGTTTGATGCAATTCTACTTCTTGCCATGTGGAGTAGAGAAAATTTTGCAATTTTATAACTAATTCCATGCAATTCTACTAATTTTGCTGTGGGGCGGAGAGAAAGATTTGCCGTTTTTAAGCTAATTTCCTGCAATTCTACACATTTGGTTAATATCCATGGGCACCCTCAGTCTGTAATTTGACCATGATTACTACAAGTTTAGATAGCTGGATAGACTACTTTACAAATGTAAAAAATGTAAATTGACATGGGCTAATTCAGTGACTGTCAGTGACTGACCTAAGACAAAAACTGCTGATTTCCACATTTTTAAAATGCACCATGTGTATTCTACTATTCT
The DNA here is from genome assembly GCF_034236695.1 of Oncorhynchus nerka. Lineage (NCBI taxonomy): Eukaryota > Metazoa > Chordata > Actinopteri > Salmoniformes > Salmonidae > Oncorhynchus > Oncorhynchus nerka. The sequence goes on along the minus strand of NC_088404.1, from coordinate 14,842,308 downwards.
TACTCTCAACAGTCAGTTGAGACCCCAACTGAGTTCACATTTTTTAAATGCGTTATTATTGATTTATTTTTCAGTTTCTGGAAATGAATGGGCCTGATCTAATGCAAATGAAGGAACATAAACATACATTTGAGTAAAGTACATATAAGTGAATGAAATGGGTTATGTCCCAAATAGCACATTACTCCCTATACTGTACAGTGCACTACTTTGGATTACAGCCTTATGGGTGCTGGTCAAATGTAGTGCACTATAAAGGGAATAGGGTGCCATTTGAGACGTAGGCATGAACTATGATGCTTGAAACTTAACAAGGTTCATCATAGTAATGTCTTTGATAGGCCATTGTGGAGCGGATTTATAAAATATTTAAATGGACACGGATTTCCTGATTTATCAATAACTCAGCCTTTAAGGCCTCCCGAGTGGTGCAGCGGTTTAAGGCACTGCATGGCAGTGCTAGAGGCGTCACTACAGACCCTGGTTCGATTCCAGGCAGTATCACAGGTCGCAGTTGCAAATGAGAACTTGTTCTCAACTAGCCTACCTGGTTAAATAAAGGTGAAATAAAATAAAAACAACCGGCCGTGAATGGGAGTCCCATAGGGTGGCGCACAATTGGCCCAGCGTCGTCCGGGTTTGGCTGGGGTAGGCTGTCATTGTAAATAAGAATTTGTTCTTAACTGAATTGCCAGGTTAAATATATATATTTTTAAATGTGCATGTTTCTTTGTTGGTGAAATGGTGCTTTATTTATTTAAACAGATCAGGACATCTGCTGGTATATGTAACATGTACGTCAAAATGTCATTTCCATGACTTCTTCTGTCCGTTTCTATGCAATAACACGCTTTGTTGACCACATGTCCAACTCATCAAGCATTAATCTAAAAACACCTGCATTACAATGAAAATATTTACTGCAAGATTCCTCTAACCTTCTTTGTCTGCATCAATAGGAATCATATGCCTATGTTTCACATATATATTTTATAACACACATACTACCGTTCAAAAGTTTGGGGTCACTTAGAAATGTCTTTGTTTTTGAAAGAAAAGCTCATTTAAATAACATCAAATTGATCAGAAATACAGTGTAGACATGGTTAATGTTGTAGCATATTCACATACACACATTGTTTGGTGTGTATTCCCCAATCACTGATGTCAAACTGATGAAATTAAGTTGTGTGAAGTACCTTTGTTTTAATACTCGTCAATGTAAAGATACCTTTTCATAGTAAAACTGGAAGAATTTAAATAACCTCAAGCTTTTGAGAAATGAGTAGATGTGCCCTTGCTGAATCACTACCAAATTGTTGTGGATTGTGGATTGTCTTCATATTATCATGCCCTTCCCCACCCAGACCCAGATTAACCAAAAAGACATGAGATCCCTCTCAAGAGTACCTCGGCAGTAAATTCAACATTCTGGTCAATTCCTCTGTCCTAACAAATCAACATTCCCATAATCCCCCTCTGTAATGCTTCCTTAGGGTAGTATTCTGACTTGAGATCCGCAACCTTAACTCAGATTTCCGTGCAAATTGCCCATTGACGTCAACGAATGATTTACACGCAAATCCGAGTTACTTGTGCCTTTTTCAACTCTGAATGGTTCCCCATAGTAACCAGATGGAACCTAAACACAGCAGAGAGACCGGGAGACATTTATAAACTATACTGTAGCAATGGGGTGGTAGTTGGGTCTAGGTCTAATCAGACTTGTCCTTTTTCTTTGGTGTAACTTTACTGGCTACAGCAGACCCTACTGCCCCCACTCCCCCCGTCACCATGGAAACACTGCCCTTGACCAATCCCACGCCGGCGGCCGGCACGCTGGTCACCACTGTCTTGGTGATGTCATAGCTCTTACAGCCCACCCAGGCCACGCCTCCCCATGTCGCTCCGACCGCCCCTTTGGTCATGTTGAAGAGACCGCCGGTCACCCTCCAGATGACCCCCGCCTCGGTCTTAGGGTGGTCCTTCTCTCCGTCTGCAGGGGGGAATGGTGGCAGAGAGAAAGAGAGAGGCAGGGAAAGGGAGAGGGAGAGAAAAAGAGAAAGACAAAGAGAGTGTAAAAAAAAAACATTTATAGATTCATCATTTGTGTCTAGGTGCCTGAAAGAAAGTTCCAGATGAAAGCTTTCCATGTGTTTTCTCAATAGTGTTTATAGAGGTAGATTAACATTCCAGTCCCTCAGAGGAACAAACAGGACCACTGACTACAATAACGCCAATCCATCAATCCCAAATGGCACTTCATTCCCTACATAGTGGACAACATTTGACCTGGGCCTAATTAGGCTCTGGTCAAAAGTAGTGCACTATGTAGGGAATAGGGTGCCATTTGGGATGCAAAGGGACGCTGGGAAATGTAAGATTGATGTATTGAAGTTATTGTAGTCAGTGGTCCTCCCTAAAGTACAACATCTCAATATGAAGACTAATGTCACACATCTGATATATATAACTGCACGTAGCTTAGCGGTTAGAGAATTGGGCCAGTAACTGAAAGGTTGCTGTTTCAAATCCCCAAATCTGTCGATGTGCCCTTGAGCAAGGCACGCAACCCTAATTGCTCCTGTAAGTCGCTCTGCATAAGAGCTTCTGCTAAATGACTCAAATGTTAAATGTACCTAGGGATGGAGGAGAACGTTCTTGTCTGCTCTAAAGCCTCAGGTCTACATGACCTGGCTGATGACTCAAGAGTTCACATTATTATCTCTCATTCTGTTAGCATCTTCTATTTAAGTCACAATATAATTGCTAGGGTTTACCACCTGGTCACTAATAATAGGGACAGTTTTCCTTCACAGTGGAATTACAAGCCTGTTTAAAATATTAGTGGAAACTTCGCTCTACAGCTTGGGGGAAATAAAGGCACCTATAAAATGGGTTATGGTGTTTATGGTCTATGTATGGCGTGTGGCTGTAGTGAACCACAATGCATGTCCATGGTTGTTTTCACTGCTTACAGCTGACAGACTTTCAAAGTGAATGGCACTAAAGTGGTTATCTGAGTCATAGGCCAAGGCTTTAAAATGTGGCATAAAATATGGACAGAAAAAGCTTTTAAAATAAACTTTATGAGAGAGTAACAGAGAGCGAGAGAGAGTGCGAGAGAGCGAGCGAGCGAGAGAGCGAGAGAGAGAGAGAGAGCGCGAGAGAGAGAGAGCGAGAGAGTGAGCGCGAGAGAGTGAGAGCGAGAGAGTGAGAGCGAGAGAGAGAGAGCGCGAGCGAGAGAGAGAGAACGCGAGCGCGAGAGAGAGAGAGCGAGAGACAGAGAGCGCGAGAGAGAGAGCGAGAGAGAGGTCCTTGAACTTGTAATGGTACTCTCCAAAGTGTACCACACTAATAAATGTCTAGTGAAGTCATTATCATTCCCTGATTAATGCATTGTAATTTTTGGGTGAATCTAGTCCATTGACTGCACTGTGCAGTAAAAAGGCCTTTACAGCCACATTACCCAATCTCCCCATAGCCCAAAAATCATATACCACTCCACCCTAGCAGATAAAGTAGTCCCTGTCACATCTTTGCATGATTTGACACAGTTCTGTTTATTTCCCCTTCTCAATCCAAGCAGAACATTGAGGTGACAGTTTTGCATGTCTTCCAGCTCCATTTCCTAACGTACTGTGGTAACTAGCGAGGGGTGAGTGGGAGAGAGACACTCAACCCAGAGTGAGCTGTTCATGTCATCCCTTTTTACACGGACAATGTCTTTATAAAAAAAACTTAAGATCCTGCTCCTCCTGCTCCTCCTCCCACCTTCTCCTCCTCCTCCTCCCTCCTGCTCCTCCTCATCCCCACCTTAACAAATAATATTCAGTAGGCCTCCTATTCAATAGAAACCTGGAATAAGCCTACTACAATAGAATATAGGCCAAATGTTCAATAGCTTCCTATCCACATGAAGTACAGATATAATGGGCTCCTGTAAGGGAGTGCGTAACTGGCAGCAGGGAAGTCAGGTGCAGGAGAGCAAAACTGGGTGATCAACAAAGCAGTTTTATTCATAAAACCACCGGAACCAGAACAATAAACAAATGGGTACAAAACCCGTCGCGCACCAGAAAAACGTGTACATGCACTTACAATAAACACTTCCACACAAAGACATGGTGGGAACAGAGGGTTAAATACACAACATGTAACGAGGGAAATTGAGACCAGGTGTGTGAGAAGACAAGACAAAACAAATGGAAAATTAAAAGTGGATTGATGATGGCTAGAAGACCGGCGACGCCGAGCGCTGCCCGAACAAGGAGAGGAACCGACTTTGGCAGAAGTCGTGACAGCTCCTGAGTGGAGCAGCGGTCTAAGACACTGCATTTCAGAGCTAGAGGCGCCACTACAGACCCTGGTTCGATTCCAGGTTGTATCACAACCGGCCGGGATTGGGAGTCCCATAGGGCGGCACACAATTGGCCCAGCGTCGTCCAAGTCAGGATTTGGCTGGGGTAGGCCAAGAATTTGTTCTTATCTGACTTGCCCATTTAAATAAAGGTTACATAAAAAAAAATATATATATATATAAAACCAGCTTGCGTATTAATTTGTAGGCACGACAACAAATTCTGTCTCTTTAAATATTTGGGTGTCTGGATTGAAGATAGCTTATCTTTCAGAAAACATATTGATGAGTTAGTTAAGAATGAAATGTGCTTCCTTTATAGGAATAGGGCCTATTGTGAAACAGCAGAAAACAAATCCTTCAGTAAACATTCATTACGGTTATTGACTATGGTGATATTGTTTATATGAATACAGGTGCCACTGTATTGAAGCCACTGGACGCAGCTTATCATAGCACACAAAGTTTTATTACGGGTGATAGGTCCTTTACGGGTGATAGGCCAGTAACCGAAAGCTCACTGGTTCGAATCCCAGAGCCGGCAAGTTGGAACAATCTGCCATTCTGCCCTTAAGCAAGGCAGTTAACCCCAGAACAACAACTGCTCCCCGGGCGCCGATACTGTGGACGTGGATTAAGGTAGCCCCCTGCACCTCTCTGATAAAGAGGTTAATTGCGAAGATGAATGTCAGTTGAATGTGTTCAGTTGTGCAACTGACGAAATATCTCCCTTCCCTACACACATCAATTTACAATAACCTCTTAACCACTAGGCCACATGCCACCCATATAGTGTATATTGATGTGTATGTTTGATACAGGGCTCATCTATAAAAGAGACCTTGGTCTCAGTATGACTCCCTGTCAAGGTAAAAATAATAATACAAATAAACAAATACAAGTGTGTTGGCAGGGCTGTTACCATTATGCTATTTTAGACATTTATCTGTGGCTGAAAGAAGCACCTCCTACACACTGTCACCATCTCTACCACGTCAACCTGCGGCTCTGAATGGTGGTAGATCTGTAGTAGACCTGTATTCATAGCCACAGCAGAGGGTAGGCCTGCACCGCAAAGGGCCCTGGTTAAAAGTAGCACACTATATAGGAAATAGGGTGCCATTTGGGAAGTGTGCCCTAGGTCTCTTTTTTGCTGTCAACCCTCAAACAGAGGCTTCTCATGAACAATGCTGGAGGACAAGACACCATCACCAACTGTCACTAACACTCAGTACCATCTCATCCCTGAGCTGTGAGCTATAGTGTATATAGGAAGAACTGATCAAAATACACCTTATGGAACAGCGGGGACCGTGAAGAGACACACACTCAGGCACAGACACACGCATACACATGATAACACACACACACACGTACACATGGATTTTGCATTGCAGATACGTGGTAGTAGAGTAGCAGCCTGAGGGAAAACAAAGTGTTGTGAAAAATGTTATGAAATGTAATAAGTTAAATTGTATATAACTGCCTTAATGTTGCTGGACCCCGGGAAGTGTAACTGCTGCCTTGGCAGGAACTAATGGGGATCCATAATAAACCCCAAGAAGAGTTGCTGCTGCCTTGGCAGGAACAAATGGGGATCTATAATAAATACAAATACAAATGGTAGAATGTCACAACCTTACACCTCCTAAGCAACACCATACCGTGCTACATCTACAGAGTACAAGGAATTCTGTATGAATCCTCTGGAGACGTACATCATGTTGCCATCAAACACAAAACATTAACACACTGCTGTTGTCATGTATATTAATATCTAATATGACTATGGCTCTACACAGGGCTTCAGACAACACAAATGACACATTCTGGAACAAACTTCCCAAAGCATTGTTGGGAACAAACTTCCCAAAGCATTGTTGGGAACAAACTTCCCAAAGCATTGTTGGGAACAAACTTCCCAAAGCATTGTTGGGAACAAACTTCCCAAAGCATTGTTGGGAACAAACTTCCCAAAGCATTGTTGGGAACAAACTTCCCAATGCATTGTTGGGAACAAACTTCCCAAAGCATTGTTGGGAACAAACTTCCCAAAGCATTGTTGGGAACAAACTTCCCAAAACATTGTTGGGAACAAACTTCCCAAAACATTGTTGGGAACAAACTCCCAAAACATTGTTGGGAACAAACTCCCAAAACATTGTTGGGAACAAACTCCCAAAACATTAGCCCAATTTTGGTCTGTAGGAAGTAGGAACAAACTCTCAAAACATTAGCCTGATGTTGGTCTGTAGGAACACGCATCAGTGGTTTGGGACCTAAAGGTTTTAAGAAGGCAGTATTCAGATCCCTTGACTTTTTCCACATTTTGTTACGTTACAGCCTTATTCTAAAATGGATTAAAAAAATGTTCAGCCATCTACACATATTGCCCAATAATGACAATGCGAAAACAGGTTTTTAGAATTTTTTGGAAATGTATAAAAAAACAAAACAGAAATACCTTATCTACATAAGTATTCAGACCCTTTGCTATGAGACTCGAAGTTGAGCTCAGGTCAATCCTGTTTCCATTGATCATCCTTGAGATGTTTCTGCAACTTGATTGGAGTTCACCTGTGGTAAATTTAATTGATTGGACAAGATTTGAAAAGGCACACACCTGTCTATATAAGGTCCCACAGTTGACTGTGCATGTCAGAGCAAAAACAAAGCCACAAGGTCGAAGGAATTGTCCGTAGAGCTCAGAGACAAGATTGTGTCGAGGCACAGATCTGGGGAAGGGTACCAACAAATGTCTGTAGCATTGAAGGTCCCCAAGAACACAGTGGCCTCCATTATTCTTAAATGGAAGAAGTTTAGAACCACCATGACTCTTCCTAGAGCTGGCCTGCCGGCTAAACTGAGCAATCGGGGGAGAAGGGCCTTGGTCAGGGAGGTGACCAAGAACCCGACGGTCACTCTGACAGCGCTCTAGAGTTCCTCTGTGGAGATGGAGAACCTTCCAGAAGGAAAACCATTTCTGCAGCACTCCACTATTCAGGCCTTTACGGTCACAGCAAATTAACATTCTTATTTCATCAACACTGTCAAGTACAAGTCTATTAAGGCTATAATAATGTAGAAAACAATCGAATGATTAATGATATGTAAATGTATAAATGACATAGGGTAAAGAAATCTACCTTTTGACATTCATTTAGTCTCTAAACAGCAGCCTTTCTTTGCATCCTCTGCAGTGAGCATGTGAAACACCATATACACCATGTTCTCTGCTTCTGATTGGTCCATACAAACTAATGTCACGGGCCGATAATAAACCCAGATTCTGATGGAGCCCAATAGTCCCTCACCGTCTGTGTTCTGGAACAACCTTTAAAACCATCCTTGTCTGCGTCCCAAATGATTCTCTATTCCCTATTTAATGTACTACTTTTGTCTAAGGTAGTGCACAATATAGGGAATAAGGTGCCATTTGGGATTAAACCCTTGTCTCTTCTTAGTGAGGAATCTCTCTCAAGAGGCCAGTAAATTGCAGAGGTAAGGTATGCCTGCCGTAATGCTTGCCATAAATAATAATCCCATAAAACAAAGATAATGCCTGTATCCAAAATCGCACCCTATTCCCTATGTAGTGCACTGCTTTTGACCAGTGCTCTACTCAAAAGTAGCGCACTACATAGGGAATTTCCTGATATTAGGGACCAGCCAATCAACCTGTTGAGGGTATCATACCTGTATGGTAGGCTAGTTCAATTCTACCAGGGGAGGAAGCTTTAGCAGCCTGCAGGCTAATTCAGCCTCTGCTGAGTTTGAGGGGATGAGGTTACGTCCCAAATGAAACCCTATTCCCTTTACAGTGTGCTAATATTGACCATAGTCCTCATAGGCTCTGCTCAAAAGTAGTCCACTATATAGAAAATAGGGTACCATTTGGGATGCGACCCAAGGAGGAAGAGAATCCAGATACTGCAGTGTGGCGACTCACTGAGTCCAGACGGTCTATTAGAGACTGACGCACGCGCACGCACACACACACACACACACACACACACACACACACACACACAATTAGAGACTAGCTTTAATGTGAACTGCAGCTGGGAGCTGCTGCTTCTGCTGCCATGGCATCATCTCTCTCCTCTACTCTGTGTGTGTCTGCATGCGTCTGTGTTTTACAGTGGACCCTGGTGAATCAGAAACCCAGGATACCTCTCCTGTACAATATACAGATTCTCACTCAGACCATTCCTTCTCCTCCTGCATAGTAACTACCTCATAACTTATTGGGAATACTGATTACACAACCAAGAGCTCCACGCTGCTATAACAGACAAATACTAGGAATAGATTGTCCACCATCTATGCGTTATCCAGACAGAAAAGAGAAATGGGCAAAAGAACATGGAATAAATTAACTGAGCAAACTAGAAACCTTTCAATATATAAGTTTAAACATTATTTAAAAGCAATTTAAATATAGTATATAGAAATGTTGTGGGACTATAGTAAATGAAGAATCAATCTTTTTTTGGATTGAGTATTTATTGGGTCATTATGCTAGTGTGTTATGTATGTTTGTAATAGTGTGTTATATGTGAAAGTGTGTTTGTATTATAAATTGTATTTGAATGTTTAAGGACTCTTGGAAGATTAGTCCAAATGGGGACTAAAAGAGATCCTAATAAAATCAAAATCAAATCTACCTACTGTAACATTTCTCTAGCAGATCTTTAGTGTCGTCTTGCCAACTTATGTTTTTGGATATATACCGACAGCAGATGGTATTCATCCTAGGCCTGCATTCTAGCTTAACAAGTTAAATAAAGCTAGAATCCTTAGTTACTACATACATTTCTTTGGACTTAATGATATATACCCATTGATTGTTGATGAATATAACTTATAAATGGCTCATGAGCTTAGTTCAACAGAACCCCAAATATAAGAATATTTTACTTGTTTGTAAACAATGTCAATATAAACAATAACGGCAGAGCCTCAAAACATGATTACAACTATAATTTGGATATCGTGGAAGGTCAGTCCTCGCATCCATAGTTTATGAATTTGAAAGTGGTTGAATTTCTCCAGGCTCATCCCTCAGCTTTTTACCTAAACAGGGGCGGGGTGTCCTCTTTGTTATCGTTTCAACTAAGGATTCCAAATTTAACCAGGACTTTTCTGTGTTTATTTATTTGAGAGCTTTGTGTGATATACGGATAGCCTCTCTAAACCTTTAATATCCTTGTGTTTAGGAAAGTGTGACTTCACACTTGACCGGTCCATAATAAAATCATCAGATCAGCCAGAGTCCTCCGCGCACGCACGCACGCACACACACGCACGCCGGCAAGCCCGCACCATAAAGTATTTTGGTAGATTAGATTTGTCCTATTTCTTCAACACAGATTAGTGATCAAACTATTCTGCATTGCACACAGGTTGGGAACTAGAGAATGATATCAATACCATACTGTTCTCTCAATCGATACCTCAGAGTATTTGGGACAAGGTGCAAAGAGGGGAATAAGAGCTGAACCTCTCCCTTAGATTGAATGGAGACAGGCAGGAAGGTCTCAGGGTAAAGACAAACCACAGGTCTATATAAACAAGGAGAGCAGTCGAGACTACCACCACCACCTCAGTGTCTTAGTGGAAGGAGAAAACAGGAAACAAAGATAAACAACATGCCATCTGATATAGCGTAGCCTGAAAATATTTTTGGTATTTGTTCTGGCAATTCTCACATAGAAAGCTAATTGAGAGGAAGGACATTTGATATGCTCTTTACATTTGTATCACAAACTATTTTTGAGAAAATCATTAAGGTGGCCATTTTAGGCCATTTTTAGACCTATACATGCCTCCTGTAAGACCCCTGACCCGATTCAGGAAGCTAGGCATATGTCACAAGTCACGACATCACAGGAGAGCAGTTTGAACGTAAAGAACATGTGAACTTGCATGTGCCTTAATAACAAATTTGTATACCATCTATAAATATGAATAAAATGATTAAATTGCTAGCCTTGTTCGTTAAGCCACATGAAAAGACAGCAACCTTCCCACTAGCCATGATTGGCTGAGATAATGAGTGAGCTGGGCATGCCGAGAGATGAGTTCGGATTGGCCTGCCATATAAAAGGCTTTTGTCTATTTGAGCCGGTCAGTCTGTGTTGGTAATCCTGTCGAACGCTAATTTAAATGTTTTTTTATTGTGTATTGGAGCTGCATAAGTGTTGCTCTCCACTTTCTGGGGGATCGAGTTTTGAAATCTGTGGAATTAGAGTATGATACCTAAAGAGATGGGAAAACACCTAATCCCTTATCACATCTTCAAACGAAGGGCATTTCAAATCAAGTTTATTTGTTACGTGCGCCGAATACAACAGGTGTAGGTAGACCTTACAGTGAAATGCTTACTTACAGGCTCTAACCAATAGTGCAAAAAAAGGTATTAGGTGAACAATAGTTAAGTACAGAAATAAAAATGATGTCATAAGGTGAATGCACCAATTTGTAAGTCGCTCTGGATAAGAGCGTCTGCTAAATGACTTAAATGTAAATGTAAATGTAAAAACAACAGTAAAAAGACAGTGAAAAATAACAGTGGCGAGGCTATATAAGTAGAGGCTACATACAGACTCCGGTTAGTCGGGCTGATTGAGGTAGTATATACATGTAGATATGGTTAAAGTGACTATGCATATATGATGAACAGAGAGTAGCAGTAGCGATTTGAGTAGGGTAGCCATTTGATTACCTGTTCAGGAGTCTTATGGCTTGGGGGTAAAAACTGTTGAGAAGCCTTTTTGTCCAAGACTTGGCACTCCGGTCCCGCTTGACTGGGGTGGCTGTGGTCTTTGACCATTTTTAGGGCCTTCCTCTGACACATCCTGGTGTAGAGGTCCTGGATGGCAGGCTGCTTAGCCCCAGTGATGTACTGGGCCATACGCACTACGCTCTGTAGTGCCTTGAGTCGGAGGCCGAGCAATTGTGTAACTATTCCCTCCGCAATGCAATCAAACAAGCTAAGCGTCAGTATAGAGACAAAGTAGAATCTCAATTCAACGGCTCAGACACAAGAGGTATGTGGCAGGGTCTACAGTCAATCACGGATTACAAAAAGAGAACCAGCCCAGTCACGGACCAGGATGTCTTGCTCCCAGGCAGACTAAATAACTTTTTTGCCCGCTTTGAGGACAATACAGTGCCACTGACACGGCCCGCAACTAAAACATGCGGACTCTCCTTCACTGCAGCCGACGTGAGGAAAACATTTAAACGTGTCAACCCTCGCAAGGCTGCAGGCCCAGACGGCATCCCCAGCCGCGCCCTCAGAGCATGCGCAGACCAGCTGGCTGGTGTGTTTACGGACATATTCAATCAATCCCTATCCCAGTCTGTTGTTCCCACATGCTTCAAGAGGGCCAACATTGTTCCTGTTCCCAAGAAAGCTAAGGTAACTGAGCTAAACGACTACCGCCCCGTAGCACTCACTTCCGTTATCATGAAGTGCTTTGAGAGACTAGTCAAGGACCATATCACCTCCACCCTACCTGACACCCTAGACCCACTCCAATTTGCTTACCGCCCAAATAGGTCCACAGACGATGCAATCTCAACCACACTGCACACTGCCCTAACCCATCTGGACAAGAGGAATACCTATGTGAGAATGCTGTTCATCGACTACAGCTCGGCATTTAACATCATAGTGCCCTCCAAGATCGTCATCAAGCTCGAGACCCTGGGTCTCGACCCCGCCCTGTGCAACTGGGTACTGGACTTCCTGACGGGCCGCTCCCAGGTGGTGAGGGTAGGCAACAACATTTCCACCCCGCTGATCCTCAACACTGGGGCCCCACAAGGGTGCGTTCTGAGCCCTCTCCTGTACTCCCTGTTCACCCACGACTGCGTGGCCACGCACGCCTCCAACTCAATCATCAAGTTTGCGGACGACACAACAATGGTAGGCTTGATTACCAACAACGACGAGACGGCCTACAGGGAGGAGGTGAGGGCCCTCGGAGTGTGGTGTCAGGAAAATAACCCCACACTCAACGTCAACAAAACTAAGGAGATGATTGTGGACTTCAGGAAACAGCAGAGGGAACACCCCCCATCCACATCGATGGAACAGTAGTGGAGAGGGTAGTAAGTTTTAAGTTCCTCGGCGTACACATCACAGACAAACTGAATTGGTCCACCCACACAGACAGCATCGTGAAGAAGGCGCAGCAGCGCCTCTTCAACCTCAGGAGGCTGAAGAAATTCGGCTTGTCACCAAAAGCACTCACAAACTTCTACAGATGCACAATCGAGAGCATCCTGTCGGGCTGTATCACCGCCTGGTACGGCAACTGCTCCGCCCACAACCGTAAGGCTCTCCAGAGGGTAGTGAGGTCTGCACAACGCATCACCGGGGGCAAACTACCTGCCCTCCAGGACAACTACACCACCCGATGTTACAGGAAGGCCATAAAGATCATCAAGGACAACAACCACCCGAGCCACTGCCTGTTCACCCCGCTATCATCCAGAAGGCGAGGTCAGTACAGGTGCATCAAAGCTGGGACCGAGAGACTGAAAAACAGCTTCTATCTCAAGGCCATCAGACTGTTAAACAGCCACCACTAACATTGAGTGGCTGCTGCCAACACACTGACTCAACTCCAGCCACTTTAATAATGGGAATTGATGGGAAATTATGTAAAATATATCACTAGCCACTTTAAACAATGCTACCTAATATAATGTTTACATACCCTACATTATTCATCTCATATGTATATGTATATACTGTACTCTATATCATCTACTACATCTTTATGTAATACATGTATCACTAGCCACTTTAACTATGCCACTTTGTTTACATACTCATCTCATATGTATATACTGCACTCAATACCATCTACTGTATCTTGCCTATGCCGCTCTGTACCATCACTCACTCATATATCTTTATGTACATATTCTTATCCCCTTACACTTGTGTCTATAAGGCAGTAGTTTTGGAATTGTTAGCTAGATTACTTGTTGGTTATTACTGCATTGTCGGAACTAGAAGCACAAGCATTTCGCTACACTCGCATTAACATCTGCTAACCATGTGTATGTGAAAAATAAAATTTGATTTGATTTGATGCAACCCATCAGGATGCTCTCGATGCTGCAGCTGTAGAACTTTTTGAGGATCTCAGGACCCATGCCAAGTCTTTATAGTTTCCTGAGGGGGACTAGGCTTTGTCGTGCCCCCTTCACGACAGTCTTGCTGTGTTTGGACCATTCAAGTTTGTTGGTGATATGGACACCAAGGAACTTGAAGCTCTCTGAAGCTGCTCGGTCCTCCTTTTCCTGTAGTCCACAATCGTCTCCTTAGTCTTGGTTACGTTGAGGGATAGGTTGTTATTCTGGCACCACCCGGCCAGGTCTCTGACCTCCTCCCTATAGGCTGTCTTGTTGTTGTCGGTGATCCGGCCTACCACTGTTGCGTCGTCTGCAGACTTAATGATGGTGTTTGAGTCGTGCCTGGCCATTCAGTCATGGGTGAACAGGGAGTAAAGGAGGGGAATGAGCACACTCCCCTGGGAAGCTCCAGTGTTGAGGATCAGTGTGGCAGATGTGTTGCTATCTTCCATCACCACCTGGGGACGGCCCATCAGGAAGTCCAGGATCCAGTTGCAGAGGGAGATGTTTAGTCCCAGGATCCTTAGCTTAGTGATGAGCTTTGAGGGTACTATGGTGTTGAACGCTGTGCTGTAGTCAATGAATAGCATTCTCACATAGGTGTTCCTTTTGTCCAGGTGAGAAAGGGTAGTGTGGAGTGCAATAGAGATGGCATCATCTGTGCATCTGTTTGGGCGGTATGCAAATTGGAGTGGGTCTAGGGTTTCTGGGATAATGGCGTTGATGTGAGCCATTAGCTGCCTTCCAAAGCACTTCATGGCTATGGAGGTAAGTGCTGTGTTCTTGGGCACAGGGACTATGGTGGTCTGCTTGAAACATGTTGGGATTACAGACTCAATCAGGGACCTGCCAGTTGGTGAGCACATGCCCAGAGCACACATCCTGGTAATCCGTCTGGCCCCGCAGCCTTGTGAATGTTGACCTGTTTAAAGGTCTTACTCACGTCGGCTACGGAGAGCCGGTGTAGTAGCGTCGGAGCCGGTGTAGTATGATTCAATCTTAGCCCTGTATTGACAGTTTGCCTGTTTGATGGTTCGTCGCAGGGCATAGCAGGATTTCTTATAAGCTTCAAGGTTAGAGTCCCACACCTTGAAAGTGGCAGCTCTACCCTTTAGTACAGTGCGAATGTTGCCTGTAATCCATGGCTTCTGGTTGGGGTATGTGCGTACAGTCACTGTGGGGACGACGTCCTCAATGCACTTATTGATAAAGCCAGTGACTGATGTGGTGTACTCCTCAATGCCATCAGAGAATCGCGGAACATGTTCCAGTCTGTGATAGCAAAACAGTCCTGTAGTTTAGCATCTGCTTCATCTGACCACTTTTTTATAGACCTAGTCACTGGTGCTTCATGCTTTAATTTTTGCTTGTAAGCAGGAATCAGGAGGATAGAGTTGTGGTCGTATTTACCAAATGGAGGGCGAGGGAGAGCTTTGTACGTGTCTCTGTGTTTGGAGTACAGTTGATCTAGAATTGTTTTCCCTCTGGTTGCACATTTAACATGTTGGTAGAGATTTGGTAGAACTGATTTAAGTCTCCCTGTATTAAAGTCTCCGGCCACTAGGAGCGCCACCTCTGGGTGAGTGGTTTCCTGTTTGCTTATTTCCTTATACAGCTGATTGAGTGCGGTCTTAGTGCCAGCATCTGTCTGTGGTGGTAAATAAACAGCCACGAAAAGTATAGCTGAAAACTTTCTAGGCAAGTAGTGTGGCCTGCAATTTATCACAATATACTCTACTTCAGGCGAGCAAAATCTAGAGACTTCCTTAGATTTCGTGCACCAGCTTTTGTTTACAAATATGCACAGACCGCCCCCCTCGTCTTACCAGAGTGTGCTGTTCTATCTTGCCGGTGCAGCGTATATCCCTCTAGCTGAATATCCATGTCATCATTCAGCCACGATTCCGTGAAACAGGATATTACAGTTTTTGATGTCCCGTTGGTAGGATATTCGTGATCGTACCTCGTCTAATTTATTGTCCAATGATTGCACGTTGGCGAGTAATATTGACGCCTTCTACTGATCCTTCCTCCTCTTGCAAATAACTGGGTTGTTAGCCTTGGCGGGTGTTAGGAGAATGTCCTGTGCGACCTGCTTGTTGAAGAAAAAACCTTTGTCTAATCCGAGGTGAGTGATCGCTGTCCTGATATCCAGAAGCTCTTTGTCTAATCCGAGGTGAGTGATCGCTGTCCTGATATCCAGAAGCTCTTTGTCTAATCCGAGGTGAGTGATCGCTGTCCTGATATCCAGAAGCTCTTTGTCTAATCCGAGGTGAGTGATCGCTGTCCTGATATCCAGAAGCTCTTTGTCTAATCCGAGGTGAGTGATCGCTGTCCTGATATCCAGAAGCTCTTTGTCTAATCCGAGGTGAGTGATCGCTGTCCTGATATCCAGAAGCTCTTTGTCTAATCCGAGGTGAGTGATCGCTGTCCTGATATCCAGAAGCTCTTTGTCTAATCCGAGGTGAGTGATCGCTGTCCTGATATCCAGAAGCTCTTTGTCTAATCCGAGGTGAGTGATCGCTGTCCTGATATCCAGAAGCTCTTTGTCTAATCCGAGGTGAGTGATCGCTGTCCTGATATCCAGAAGCTCTTTGTCTAATCCGAGGTGAGTGATCGCTGTCCTGATATCCAGAAGCTCTTTGTCTAATCCGAGGTGAGTGATCGCTGTCCTGATATCCAGAAGCTCTTTGTCTAATCCGAGGTGAGTGATCACTGTCCTGATATCGAGAAGCTCTTTTTTTTTTGCCGTAAAATGGGTTGCAGAAACATTATGTACAAAATAAGTTACAAATAACGAGAAAACCCCCCACATAATAGCAGAATTGGTTGGGCACCCGTTAAAACTGCTGCCATTTCTTCCGGCGCCATTTTCATTTTCATTTCATTATTAATTATTATTTGTGGTATGGATCCATGACAGGGAGACGCATCCATCATGCATGATGATGTATAAGGGTAAGATAGTCTAGCGTTAGCTAGCAACATTTTCAGATATTACACGTTTCTAATTCACCCCAGTCAAGTTTCATTTCAAGCTAAAGTGTACTGTTATCTATCCCTAGCTAACGTTAGGTGGCTGGCTTGTTGGCTAATGTGATGTGTGTGATCTTACATGTTGTTTACCCAGCTAGGTTAATTGTTGACCTAGGAAGCTAGCTACATGGCTTAAGCTAAAGTATACAACACCTGTTGAATATGGCTGGTGTCAGTAAACTTCGGCAAAAAATTATGAAATTGTTGCCAGAGCGCTAAGAGCGTCCTCCTCCCAGAGCGCTAAGAACCTTGGCGTGATCCTGGACAACACCCTGTCATTCTCAACTAACATCAAGGCGGTGGCCCGTTCCTGTAGGTTCATGCTCTACAACATCCGCAGAGTACGACCCTGCCTCACACAGGAAGCGGCGCAGGTCCTAATCCAGGCACTTGTCATCTCCCGTCTGGATTACTGCAACTCGCTGTTGGCTGGGCTCCCTGCCTGTGCCATTAAACCCCTACAACTCATCCAGAACGCCGCAGCCCGTCTGGTGTTCAACCTTCCCAAGTTCTCTCACGTCACCCCGCTCCTCCGCTCTCTCCACTGGCTTCCAGTTGAAGCTCGCATCCGCTACAAGACCATGGTGCTTGCCTACGGAGCTGTGAGGGGAACGGCACCTCAGTACCTCCAGGCTCTGATCAGGCCCTACACCCAAACAAGGGCACTGCGTTCATCCACCTCTGGCCTGCTCGCCTCCCTACCACTGAGGAAGTACAGTTCCCGCTCAGCCCAGTCAAAACTGTTCGCTGCTCTGGCCCCCCAATGGTGGAACAAACTCCCTCACGACGCCAGGACAGCGGAGTCAATCACCACCTTCCGGAGACACCAGAAACCCCACCTCTTTAAGGAATACCTAGGATAGGATAAAGTAATCCCTCTCACCCCCCTTAAAAAAGATTTAGATGCACTACTGTTCCACTGGATGTCATTAGGTGAATGCACCAATTTGTAAGTCGCTCTGGATAAGAGCGTCTGCTAAATGACTTAAATGTAAATGTAAATGTTGCCAGCAGAGCTGGTTAGGCTGTTTTCATGTTATCCAGAGGTAAAGTGTCAAGTGTGCGCTCTGAATGCAAGGAGATGGGTGGGGCTAAAGCTTAAGAGGGGGTAAAATGATGCTGAATGGGTGTAGACAAAGAAGAGCTCTCTCACCGAAACACTAAAATGGCATTTTCTCAAAACTGGGTTTACAAGTTGATCAACTTTCAAAGCAGAATTACTTTCCCATTGTCCCTCAAATGCAGTGTATGATTTTGTAGCTCTGAGTCTCTGAGAGCTCTGAGTCACTTTTATCCAATGTAGAAAAACACAATTTAAATGTTGCTACATAAGACAGAATCCAGGTGGTGAGTCACCTATGATCCGTGAAGGTACATGACACAGACAACATCTTGGTGTCATTGTTCTCTCAAACATGGAGAACGTCTAGATTCTGAAAACAAAAATTACATTCATTTCTTCAACATCAAAAGTACTAATATGAACTTTGGATTTGGTCCATTTTTAAACATATTGTTTGAAACAATATACTCTACAAGTAGGCCTACATCACATTTCCAGAGTGGGTGCTCTTCTACTTTTTAAGTTCTGATACATTTTATGAGCACCACCAACAAAGTGAATGGGAAAATGGATTTAAAGGGAACTCCCTCTGTTGGTGATTTGCTGAATGTGGAATCCTAAAGGAGTGATGTGATTAGTTAATGACCTGTAATGCCATTTTCTATGTATAAAATGGGTAATGTCTTCAAAATTAGCAGAAAACCCACTGAATATATTCTTCCAAACAATATGTTTTTGGAACATTGAAAAGGGTAGTTTTTAGGTATTCATATTAAAAGTTTTAATATTTAATCAATTAATGGACACTCCATATTTTAGAGCACACTATACGGAGTACAATGACACCAAAATGCTGTCTGTATCATGTGTTGTTCACGGATCATAGGGTCTTACAAAAGGCATATATACATGTAGGTCTAAAAAGGGCCTAAAATGAGCACTTTCATCAAAAAAAACATGTCTGATAAAAATTCAAAAAGCATTGAAGTTTCTATGAGAGAATTGACAGAATAATCTGAGATACCAAAAAATATTTTTGGGCCTTGGTGTGGAATCGGCCGTTATTGTTCACACCTTGGAAATAGTTGGTAAGTACACACCAAACACAATCATTTAGATAGCCAACAGGTATCCAGATTGAATGCTTTGTAAGATAACTGTTGTGGAAAAAAGGATTACTTTTAAGGATTACTTCTATTTAACTATTGACCTCATCTAAAGGCAAAATGTGACAATAAATAACCCTGTTATTTACATATCAGACAGAGTTTGATTCACTGGGCATTTTACACCCCCAAATTACACATTTGGTCACATATTGTAGACTGATTTCACACTGTTCCTCAACTACCTGAAAATAAAATGTCTGTTTACCGACTGTTTTTGACACCATGCAGCCTCCTCCACGTCACCCCACATTAGCGTAAGAAAATACTTCACCCTAACAGCCGGTCTCTCACTCAGCCTCAGTCTCAGCTTCTGTCTCAGTGCTTCCTAACTAGTGTTGTCTCCAGGAAGACAAGGCAAGGCGATGCTGAGCTCAGCAGTGCTGTTAACTGAGGTGATGATGACTCAAGTCTCAGTCAACTCAAACCTCCTCCACAGCACAGCACACATATCTGCAATGCAATTAAAAGATAGCCGCACGTATCTAGACCTGACGACTGGTTATTATGTCTTTGTCACTCAATTAACACATTAAGTCTGCATCCTATGGGCCCTGGTCAAAAGTAGTGCACTCCAAAGGGAATAGGGATCCATATGAGAAGCAGTCTAAAACATTAAAACCGACCTCCGTTTTGCTTAGCTTTGACCTTCCTACAGTGGTCTCAAATAGGACACTGAATCATCTTGACTCAGATGTTCGCAGCAAGGCCAGATCCTGTACTTCTGATACTGGCCGTGTTTATATCGGATTGCATTCATTATTTATACTTCTGTCAAATTTGACTTGCTACCTGCACACAGTATTATAAAAACAAACTCTCGTCGTAGGCTGAGCAATAGGTTTGAGGTCGTACGCTCCTTACGTAAGATAGTGAAATACAGACCTCTCCCAGCTACCCAGCACTAAGACATTATACACACATGTCACATAGCCTTCATACAAGTACACGTACAGTTAGTCACGCAACCACACATGGATGAACAAACACATACCCCCCAACACATACACAGGTCCATAAGTCAACTGCAATATCTACAGGCAGAGGCTCTTCAACTAGCTTCGCTGACAGGCGGTGTCCGTGCCTACACTGCCAACACATGAACATGGTCTCTACAGACAGCTGGGCCAGTAAAGGCCAGTCAGTCCTAAGGATAACCAGAGCAGGGTGATGGAGACATGTACAAACATCAGGCAAACAAATCATGTCTCAGCTTTGTATTTTCCCTAATGACTCTGCATACGACCCATTGACTAATGCTGATTATCCTCCCACGCATTCCTCTCCTCAAGGCTGCATAACTCAACCTAACTCCCAACAACACAACCTTCCCTAGAATAATATCACTATGATCTACACAGCTTCTGGCTATATATGACCTGACCACCCTTTCCCTCCCATCTCCCACCTGTCAGACTGTCTGTTATCATATGTTCCTTCTAGGAATTTGTCATTACACTGTTAGTTGCTGTTGTTGGGTAGAAGTAAGTGTCTAAGACAGAGTTCTGTTGAACAATTAGCAGGCTATAGCAGTGGGGAAACCAGGCAGGCAGTTAAACAATAGATCAGTCTGTCACAAAATGGAGTGCCTGTGCTCAATTAGCTCACGAATATATATATATATATATATATATGTGTGTGTGTGTGTGTGTGTGTGTGTGTGTGTGTGTGTGTGTGTGTGTGTGTGTGTGTGTGTGTGTGTCAGGCATCTGAATCAGTATTGGTCTTGTGGGTTGTTGATTTCATGCAGCACCTTATTTCTTCAAATATCACGTCGACCAACACTTCATCGCCCCGTTACCAGGCAACTACCACTTGTGTCAAAAAACAACAACAAAACATCACTTGTTCCATCGCTGAATTTCCATTCATTTTTCAGAAGATGCTAGACTTAAAATGATACTGTCTGTGTTATTTCCCTCTTATTCAAGTCTGAAAGTCTGAATTATTTTTTCTCTTCAGCCAAAACCTCAAAGAAACCTTCCGTTTGTCATCCTGTGAAGAAAACGCAAAGTAATAATACTTTCGCTCCTCTCTCCATTTCCTCTCACCCTCTTCTGGGAAAATAGCTCTTTGTACTTTCCAACAAGAGTGCTAAAGATCAATCCAATTCCACAGTCATGAATAAAATGTCACTTTGTCTTTTGATACAGAACTATGACATTTCAAGGGTCTGCCAAAAAGGTTAAATTAAGATATTCCTCTTTCTAGGGACCAGGAGGGGGGGTACTTCCAATGAGTGTAAGTAGTTCTCAGTCACTGATACTAAGAGCGTTTGAGTTATTTTCTCATTTTAGCATGTTTCTATTGCAAATTTCTATGCACCTTAGCAGCCTGGTCGATTGTACTGTTGTGGTGTGTGTGTGTGTGTGTGTGTGTGTGTGTGTGTGTGTGTGTGTCTGTGTGTGGAAACAACATGTAGCCTAATGGCTGGTGAAATAACAAAAGCCTGAATGAGAAACTAAGCTACATCGTAAACTGTGTTAAAAGTATTTAGTCTAACTATTTTCACCCAGAAAAAGATCCCACATCATCGGTCCCCAAAGTCAAATTCGGAAAAATTATTTATAACTTTGTTCTGGTCCCCCGACCATCCGCTCAAGAAAAAAATCTCCCCGCGGCTGAATGTAATTGGAATAGAGGATAGGGTGATATTTGAGACACAAACTCGCCTGAACAGAGTAAATTACCATATATAGGCATAATTTACTTCCATCATTACATCCAATAGTGTCTTCTCTCTCTCTGACCTGATGGAATATATCATCATCGATCGCTGCCAGATGCAGCAGCAGCTCTGACTCTGGGGTATATCATCCTCTCTGACTCTGGGGTATATCATCAGAACATATCTGACCTTGGGATATATCAGCTCTGACTCTGGGATATATCATCAGAACATCTCTGACCTTGGGATATATCAGCTCTGACTCTGGGATATATCATCAGAACATCTCTGACCTTGGGATATATAATCCTCTCCGACTCTGGGGTACGTCATCCGCTCCGACTCTGGGGTACGTCATCCGCTCCGACTCTCCGACTCTGGGGTACGTCATCCTCTCCGACTCTGGGGTACGTCATCCTCTCCGACTCTGGGGTACGTCATCCTCTCCGACTCTGGGGTACGTCATCCTCTCCGACTCTGGGGTACGTCATCCTCTCCGACTCTGGGGTACGTCATCCTCTCCGACTCTGGGGTACGTCATCCTCTCCGACTCTGGGGTACGTCATCCCCTCCGACTCTGGGGTACGTCATCCCTCCGACTCTGGGGTCATCCTCTCCGACTCTGGGGGATCATCCTCTCCGACTCTGGGGTACGTCATCCTCTCCGACTCTGGGGTACGTCATCCCCTCCGACTCTGGGGTACGTCATCCTCTCCGACTCTGGGGTACGTCATCCTCTCCGACTCTGGGGTACGTCATCCTCTCCGACTCTGGGGTACGTCATCCTCTCCGACTCTGGGGTACGTCATCCTCTCCGTCATCCTCCTCTCCGACTCTGGGGTACGTCATCCTCTCCGACTCTGGGGTACGTCATCCTCTCCGACTCTGGGGTACGTCATCCTCTCCGACTCTGGGGTACGTCATCCTCTCCGACTCTGGGGTACGTCATCCTCTCCGACTCTGGGGTACGTCATCCTCTCCGACTCTGGGGTACGTCATCCTCTCCGACTCTGGGGTACGTCATCCTCTCCGACTCTGGGGTACGTCATCCTCTCCGACTCTGGGGTACGTCATCCTCTCCGACTCTGGGGTACGTCATCCTCTCCGACTCTGGGGTATATCATCTCTGACTCTGGGGTATATCATCTCTGACTCTGGGGTATATCATCTCTGACTCTGGGGTATATCATCTCTGACTCTGGGGTATATCATCTCTGACTCTGGGGTATATCATCTATGACTCTGGGATATATCATCAGCACAACTGCATACTCAAACAAAAATTATCCTAATGGGGGAAAAATATGAATTAAAAAAAGTTTCAGAAAGAGGAGAGAAGACAGGAATAAACCATTGTGCTCGTATAGAAGGCTGAAACCAAACGTGGTGGGAATGAAAACTAGCCTACACTGAGATAATATAATACAGCGTAGTACAAGGCTTGTTCAACAGTAGGACAATAGGAACCATGTCTCTGATGATGAATGGTTGTAAGCTCCTGTAAAGAAAAATAACTATAATGCTTCTAAAAACAGCTTGACGAACAATTAACAGATTCCAAGTCAGATAGACATAAAACATGTCCCGTCCCAAGCACTCAACGTTTAGTAGAGGCTGAGAAGGCAGCAAGGATTCAGTTTGCTGGAGAAAATACTTCTACATATACAGTGGGGCAAAAAAAGTATTTAGTCAGCCACCAATTGTGCAAGTTCTCCCACTTAAAAAGATGAGAGGCCTGTAATTTTCATCATAGGTACACTTCAACTATGACAGACAAAATGAGAAAGAAAATCCAGAAAATCACATTGTAGGATTTTTAATGAATTTATTTGCAAAATATGGTGGAAAATAAGTATTTGGTCAATAACAAAAGTTTATCTCAATACTTTGTTATATACCCTTTGTTGGCAATGACAGATGTCAAACGTTTTCTGTAAGTCTTCACAAGGTTTTCACACACTGTTGCTGGCATTTTGGCCCATTCCTCCATGCAGATCTCCTCTAGAGCAGTGATGTTTTGGGGCTGTTACTGGGCAACACGGACTTTCAACTCCCTCCAAAGATTTTCTATGGGGTTGAGATCTGGACCTAGGCCACTCCAGGACCTTGAAATGCTTCTTACGAAGCCACTCCTTCATTGCCCGAGCGGTGTGTTTGGGATCATTGTCATGCTGAAAGACTCATCCACGTTTCATCTTCAATGCCCTTGCTGATGGAAGGAGGTTTTCACTCAAAATCTGACTATACATGGCCCCATTCATTCTTTCCTTTACACGGATCAGTCGTCCTGGTGCCTTTGCAGAAAAACAGCCCCAAAGCATGATGTTTCCATCCCCATGCTTCACAGTAGGTATGGTGTTCTTTGGATGCAACTCAGCATTCCTTGTCCTCCAAACACGACGAGTTGAGTTTTTACCAAAAAGTTATATTTTGGTTTCATCTGACCATATGACATTCTCCCAATCTTCTTCTGGATCATCCAAATGCTCTCTAGCAAACTTCAGACGGGCCTGGACATGTACTGGCTTAAGCAGGGGGACATGTCTGGCACTGCAGGATTTGAGTCCCTGGCGGCGTAGTGTGTTACTGATGGTAGGCTTTGGTCCCAGCTCTCTGGAGGTCATTCACTAGGTCCCCCCGTGTGGTTCTGGGATTTTTGCTCACCGTTCTTGTGATCATTTTGACCCCACGGAGTGAAATCTTGCGTGGAGCCCCAGATCGAGGGAGATTATCAGTGGTCTTTGTATGTCTTCCATGTCCATGTAATAATGTCCATGTAATAATTGCTCCCACAGTTGATTTCTTCAAACCAAGCTGCTTACCTATTGCAGATTCAGTCTTCCCAGCCTGGTGCAGGTCTACAATTTTGTTTCTGGTGTCCTTTGACAGCTCTTTCGTCTTGGCCATAGTGGAGTTTGGAGTGTGACTGTTTGAGGTTGTGGACAGGTGTCTTTTAATACTGATAACAAGTTCAAACAGGTGCCATTAATACAGGTAACGAGTGGAGGACAGAGGAGCCTCTTAAAGAAGAAGTTACAGGTCTGTGAGAGCCAGAAATCTTGCTTGTTTGTAGGTGACCAAATACTTATTTCCCACCATAATTTGCAAATAAATTCATTAAAAATCCTACAATGTGATTTTCTGGATTTTTTTTCTCATTTTGTCTGTCATAGTTGAAGTGTACCTATGATGAAAATTACAGGCCTCTCTCATCTTTTTAAGTGGGATAACTTGCACAATTGGTGGCTGACTAAATACTTTTTTGCCCCACTGTAAACCTAGCCCAGCTACACTGCTCAACAAAAAACTATTCTCACCATTGGCCCTGGTAAAAGACCCGAGGAAATGTATGATAATAATAGACCCATAGAACCACTATACAATAGAACATATAGCAGGCCAGGTTTGTACAGCACAGAAGGTTTTCAAGAAAATAATACATGATTTCCTTGATATGAAATAGCATGGTCTGGTAAACAAAACTAGTATTGTCCTATAAGCAATTCCTATGCCTCCTGTCCACTACTTATAACAAGACAGACATTACAGACAAAATCTTTACAATGTACATACATTTAAAACATTAACATGTAGTGGAATAACTGTCCTATTGCATGGCTGAAAATACAAGTGAGTGGTGTGAAACTACAATAAGCCATTTCCATGCTTCCGTTTTAAAACACCTACTCATTCCAGGGTTTTCTTTATGTTTGACTATTTTCTAATAATCACGAAGACATCAGTGAAGACATCAAAACACATATGGAATCATTTAGTAAACAAATCTAAATACAGTGCCTTGCGAAAGTATTCAGCCCCCTTGAACTTTGCGACCTTTTGCCACATTTCAGGCTTCAAACATAAAGATATAAAACTATATTTTTTTGTGAAGAATCAACAACAAGTGGGACACAATCATGAAGTGGAACGACATTTATTGGATATTTCAAACTTTTTTAACAAATCAAAAACTGAAAAATTGGGCGAGGCACTGTATATTTTATATTTGAGATTCTTGAAATAGCCACCCTTTGCCTTGAATATATGCTTTTGGGTCTTAATTTAAGGTTAGGGTTAGGAATTAGGGTCAGCAGTGTGGTTTAGGTTAGGGTTAGGAATTAAAGACAGCAGTGTGGTTTAGGTTAGGGTTAGGAATTAAAGACAGCAGTGTGGTTTAGGTTAGGGTTAGGATCAGCAGTGTGGTTTAGGTTAGGGTTAGGAATTTGTGTCAGCAGTGTGGTTTAGGTTAGGGTTAGGAATTTGTGTCAGCAGTGTGGTTTAGGTTAGGGTTAGGAATTTGTGTCAGCAGTGTGGTTTAGGTTAGGGTTAGGAATTTGTGTCAGCAGTGTGGTTTAGGTTAGGGTTAAGATTATGGTTAAGCATTAAGGTTAGGGTTAAGATTATGGTTAAGCATTAAGGTTAGGGTTAAGGTTAGGATTAAGATTATGGTTAAGCATTAAGGTTAGGGTTAAAGTTAGGGTTAAGGTTAAGCATTAAGGTTAGGGTTAAGGTTAGGGTTAAGCATTAAGGTTAGGGTTAAGGTTAAGCATTAAGGTTAGGGTTAAGGTTAGGGTTAAACATTAAGGTTAGGGTTAAGATTATGGTTAAGCATTAAGGTTAGGGTTAAGGTTAAGATTATGGTTAAGCATTAAGGTTAGGGTTAAGATTATGGTTAAGCATTAAGGTTAGGGTTAAGGTTAAGATTATGGTTAAGCATTAAGGTTAGGGTTAAGATTATGGTTAAGCATTAAGGTTAGGGTTAAGGTTAAGATTATGGTTAAGCATTAAGGTTAGGGTTAAGATTATGGTTAAGCATTAAGGTTAGGGTTATGTTTAAAATCTGATTTTAGAACTTTGTGGATGTGCCAGCTAGTGACCACTCTGCAGGGCAGCCTCCAGATTCATGATGAGAAACAGGTTGAACATGCAATACATCTTGTCAACAGCAACCTTTAAGCATAGTATCTTATTGATACATCAAATGTGTGATTCGTCCAGTTTCTTTTTGTAATATCCCTTGTTGTATGGTGTGTTTCCATGTGATTTAATTTCCACATCCATACTGCCTGCTTTAAAAAGGTACAGACTGCGATTCAACTTCTTGTCGTTTGTAAACAACAGAGTAATAAAACCATTTTTTTTAGGTCATAATAAAGACAGTGGTGCTAAACTCATTATATTATTCAGGAATCAATGGGTATACATCAATCATTGAAATGACCATTAAACAGCTTCCCAAATCCCAGACTGCCAGCTTTAGGTCCAGCTCTCCCTTCTCTGAGACTCTCCCCTCAGCCCACTCTGACTGGGAGGCTGGGTGAGAAATAAGGCTGAATTTCTGCTGGCCCTGACAGGACCCAATCCCTCATCTGCTGGGATTTATGGAAGAAAATCAAAGTTGTTCAGCTCCTACATCTCATATCACACACACACACACACACACACACACACACACACACACACACACACACACACACGATCTAACAGAGACATCCACCCATCACCTGAGCCACGGCAGCCAGACAGGGTCTGTTTATGGGATGTATGGCCACATTTGGATGGTAGCAGAGTGCGTGTGTAAAAGAGGGGACAAGACAGAGAGAGAGAAAGAGAGAGAACGAGACAGAGAAAGAGTTTGAGTTTTAAAGAACCTTTATTGGGTCTGGGAACCCACAGCACAATAAAGGCTCAAACAACAACGCAGATGTCATGGGGTGTCCAGGCTAACCAAGATAGTAAGGATTTGATGGTTTCCTTTTGTCATCAGTGCTTCAAGATCTGCCAACTGCTCACATGGACAAGAGAATGCTATACGTCCAAAGGCTGTCCCATGGTCTACTGTCCCAACAATGTTGTGAAGCTCTAGTTTACACTGAGTGTCTGTGAATCCCATCAGCAGTCTTCTTCGCCTCATTTCTCTCTTTCACCTTCGTCCCCAGAAGGGAGGAGCAGCCGTGTATTGATTCCTGCCGGACAGACCCTGCCGGACTCACCTTCTGTACGGGATCATTGGGAGGCTGTTCTTTGTCCACCAGGTAGAAGTGATAACCTCCTGGGGCCTCATCCAGATAGACCACCTTTCCAACCTCAGTGAGGGGCCAACTAAGGGCCAACCAAGCTGCTTAGCATTGCTGACAGCCTGGCTAGACTGTAGAGTCAGACCCAGGAAGTCCCACTACATAATTGTAGGTCAGTTCAGCCACAAAGTGACCATCCTCTGGCCCAAAGTCGACCATTGTCTTGCTCCATTTTTCATCATAAGGGCCCTTACAAGTTGCATCCCTCTTCAAAATCTTCAAAATCTTCATGCCGAGCACATCTCGGTAAAAGGTGCCTGTTTAGCTTCGGTCACCCACTTTGAAAACGAACTGCAAGGCACACCTCAAGGCCATGATAACCCAAGAGAGTTTGTTATGTACTATACGATTATATCACCCTCAGTTTGTCCAAGTTGATTGAGGATCCTTGAAAATGATTGCCATATAGAAAAGATAAAGGAAAAGCAGAAGAAACAACAGAAAAACCAGACAAAGAGAAAAAAACACGTAGTTTCAAACACCCGGCTCTGAAACAGGTTATGTCATTTCAAACACCCGGCTCTGAAACCGGTTATGTCGTTTCAAACATCCCGCTCTGAAACAGGTTATGTCATTTCAAACACCCCGCGTTGAAATAGGTTATGTCGTTTCAAACACCCGGCTCTGAAACAGGTTATGTCGTTTCAAACACCCCGTTCTGAAACAGGTTATGTCATTTCAAACACCCGGCTCTGAAATAGGTTATGTCATTTCAAACACCCGGCTCTGAAACAGGTTATGTCATTTCAAACACCCGGCTCTGAAACCGGTTATGTCGTTTCAAACATCCCGCTCTGAAACAGGTTATGTCATTTCAAACACCCCGCGTTGAAATAGGTTATGTCGTTTCAAACACCCGGCTCTGAAACAGGTTATGTCGTTTCAAACACCCCGTTCTGAAACAGGTTATGTCATTTCAAACACCCGGCTCTGAAATAGGTTATGTCATTTCAAACACCCGGCTCTGAAACAGGTTATGTCATTTCAAACACCCGGCTCTGAAATAGGTTATGTCGTTTAAAAACACCCCGCTCGGAAACAGGTTATGTCGTTTAAAAACACCCCGCTCTGAAACAGGTTATGTCATTTCAAACACCCCGCTCTGAAACAGGTTATGTCATTTCAAACACCCGGCTCTGAAACAGGTTGTCGTTTCAAACAACCCTCTCTGAAACAGATTATGTAGTTTCAAACACCACGCGTTGAAATAGGTTATGTTGTTTCAAACACCCCGCTCTGAAACAGGTTATGTCATTTCAAAAACCCGCTCTGAAACAAGTTATGTCGTTTTAAACACCCCGCGTTGAAATAGGTTATGTCGTTTCAAACACCCCGCTCTGAAACAGGTTATGTCATTTCAAACACCCGGCTCTGAAACAGGTTATGTCGTTTCAAACACCCCGCTCTGAAACAGGTTATGTCGTTTCAAACACCCCGCGTTGAAATAGGTTATGTCGTTTCAAACACCCCGCTCTGAAACAGGTTATGTCATTTCAAACACCCGGCTCTGAAACAGGTTATGTCGTTTCAAACACCCCGCTCTGAAACAGGTTATGTCATTTCAAACACCCCGCTCTGAAACAGGTTATGTCGGTTCAAACACCCCTCTCTGAAACAGGTTGTCGTTTCAAACACCCCGCGTTGAAATGGGTTGTCATTTCGGCGACAGGTTTTTATGTTTCTGGACTCCAGAGCATACTTGGGCAGTATCGTTTAAAGTCAAGTATGACAACAGACTGTATATGGCTTATGCTAGTATAGGTAGTCAACGGTGTTTTGAGTGTGGGGATGTTGGCCATAAATGACATGCTTGCCTGAAAAGGTAGAAGGTGGAAGGAGGGGCGTAGGTGGTCCTCGTAATGCCTGGGCCCACTGATGTAGGGAGAGGTGGGCCGACAGTGGTAAAGCAGCCACAAGCACCTGTTGCTGAGGAACAAGTTGTCCGTGTTGAGGGTACTGAGTTGCAGCTTGTACCAAAGGGGAACATAGCGTCTGATGTGCAGCAGAAAAATATTCTTGTAGGAGCTCAGGATGGATTTGGGGAGCCACTTCCCCAGACTAGTGAGTAGATGCGCAGCAGAGTGATGGGGTACAGGAGGGGGTTCAGGTGGAGCTTGCCTCCCAGGTAGTGGAGGAGATGCCCAGTATGAGTGATGGGGTGCAAGTGGGGAGTGTTGAGAGTGATGTGGCTGAGGGGAGTCAGGGGTCTGTGGCCTCAGTTGAGGAGGATCAGAAGGATATGGACGTCTCTGTTGATATGATAGCATCTGGTGACGACTCAATTTACAATCTAGAGGAGGTAAATGGGTTCCTGGATCAGACTTTTGGGAAATCTGTCAAATTGGCAGATTTAAAAAAAAATGTTGATATGTTTGTGAGGTCAGCTATGGTGTTACAGAAGATGGTGGGGTTAGAGCAGTTGAGTGTGAAGAAGCGTTTCCGCTTGAGGAAATTTGTTACTGCTGTCACTGGTAGTGGGAAATGTGGTAAGGTTAAGAGAAAATTAAAACAATGATGATGTTCATGCCAGTGACAGAGAAAGAGAGAGTGAGAGACAGAGAAAGAGAGAGTGAGAAATAGACAGAAAAAAAGATACAATAGTAGGCAGACAGCTTCCTCTGATCATGTCGGAGATGAAAGCTGATCTGGTGATTTAACTGATCAATAAGTAATTATGATCAATAGTGTAATCACTACATGCACCACACTGCATAATGCAGGAAGGTACACCTGGAGGTTTCAATGGGAAGGTGAGAGGTCAGAGGTTACAGGTAAAGATTATTTTCAATACTTCAACACACAAAGGCATGTGGTGTTGGGTTGTCTTGGAGCCCTGGGAGTTTACAAAGAAAGCTGTGCTATAATCTGAGCAAAGGTTCTCGATCCTCTATCTACTCGGTCCTTGTGCTATGGCCATATGGCAGAACAGAAGACACAGGAAGTATTGAAAAGGAAAGGTGAACTGTGAAGCAGTAAATCAACTTTTGACAGGTTGGTTGATGACTATGTTTGTAGTGTGTCTCTCTGAAAAACCCTTTTGTCCCTGGAAACCAAAGAGGACCAATGTGAAAGCAGTGCTCTGCTCTCATCTCAGCCAAGGCTATCTCTCCTACATAGGTTGTCCTTGTGATCTGGCCAGATGGCAGGAGATACAGCAGGACTCAGAAGTGAAGGCACTGTCAACTACGGAACAGTTACTTGGTACATGTTGGTTGGTGGTAATGCTTGTAGTATCTCTGAAGACTAGTATCCCCTTGTGTCCCCAGAAAACCAAAGAGGGCCAAAGCTCTGAGTTCCATTTTCCTCTGCAACCATCAATTCATTTATTCAGTATCCATGCACCCGGGGCACACGAGGAATGGGACTTTAATTGCTGAGTAGCTGAGCCAGCTTAGGACAAGACAGATGAGTTAGGCAGATTTAGGCCAGTTTCGGTCATTTCTCCACCCAACACAGGAAATACTCACAGATGCTCGTATCGTCATAAACATTGTGTTAGACCAGCAACAGAAGGGAAATATTACATCTAGATTTGGCTAGATTAACCCCTGATTCCTTATGCTACAAAAGGTAGGCTAACTACTGTGGGTTTCAGAGAGAGATAAGGTTGAGAGAAAGAGACAAGAGAGAGAGATGGGAGAGAGGTGGGAGAGAGATGGGAGAGAGATGGGACAGACATGGGCCAATAAAGTAATGAAGTGTCATAATTTGCCAGCACAGATGGCAGACTTGGCACCTTGCTGATTTTCATTGTTCTTGCAGAAAGTCTGCTATAGAGAGACTGTCAGCCCTTTGAACACAGCAGCAGTGAGGAAGGAGAGTTGTTCTCTCAACCTGTCAGCCCTACCACATTATCAATGTATGCCTTCTGACAGAAACGTGCTGATAAGACAAAATAACACGCTGTGGAAAATAATTGGATATGAACATCCACAACAAACAGGTCACTTTTCTTCATCTAAATTGCTCATATTTGACAAGGAGACACACTCTCTCTCTCTCTATGTCTCTGTCGCTCTCTGTCTCTCTCTCTCTGTCTCGCTCTTTCTCTCTCTCTGTCTCTCTCTCTGTCTCTCTCCCTAAGAGACAGCAAATGTTGTTTTCATAATTTTGTTCAAATGCCTCTTCACTTGCTCCTGTCTGCATGCATCCTCTAGCCTCCCAGAGGACGATTTAGTTTACAGTAACACAGAGATGTGAACAACCATTCAGGGGATGTCTTTAATAAAGATACATTTGTGCAGTCAAATGGGATATAAACGCAGTGAACAGTGATCAAATATTTTCCTGTATTTCTGTTTCATGATAAACCATGGCGTAGTTGCGTTCCATCCCTGGGATAATACCATCTATATTCTCAAATCTTTAGTAGGCCTACCATATACGCTTGTATGCCAATGGTGTGATCCACACTTGAATGGGTGAGTGATAAGACAGATGACCAAACAGAATGTTGACCACTGACCGTGTGTGTGTGTTGTGTGCATTGGGTCCTCTCTCCTCACTTTCCTATGGTTATGGAGATCAGCAAAAAGAAAGATTAGCTTTACTGACAGATCTCAGAGCAGCCCGTAAATCAAACTCCCAGTCAGACCAGTGATGTTGATTGTGACTGATGAACTGTGATAAGACTGTGGAGCTTTCTCTCAATCAGACCAGTGATGTTGATCGTGACTGATGAACTGTGATAAGACTGTGGAGCTTTCTCTCAATCAGACCAGTGATGTTGATCGTGACTGATGAACTGTGATAAGACTGTGGAGCTTTCTCTCAATCAGACCAGTGATGTTGATCGTGACTGATGAACTGTGATAAGACTGTGGAGCTTTCTCTCAATCAGACCAGTGATGTTGATCGTGACTGATGAACTGTGATAAGACTGTGGAGCTTTCTCTCAATCAGACCAGTGATGTTGATCGTGACTGATGAACTGTGATAAGACTGTGGAGCTTTCTCTCAATCAGACCAGTGATGTTGATCGTGACTGATGAACTGTGATAAGACTGTGGAGCTTTCTCTCAATCAGACCAGTGATGTTGATCGTGACTGATGAACTGTGATAAGACTGTGGAGCATTGTCCTCAACCAACAGTTTGGCAACTCAGAATCACAGTGCATTTTGTGGACAAATGACTATTTCCACTGAGCCGACAACGCATCGAGGTGACACAAACTTGAAGCGAGGTCTTCCTGGAAGCAGGCAGACACGGGCTGAATTTGAAATGGCACCCTATTCCCTACACTGTATGTAGTGCACTACCTAGGCCCTACACTGGCACTACATACAGTGTAGGTAATAGGGTGTGTGTGTGTGTGTGTGTGTGTGTTTCCTGCTCATTAAACACAGAAGGGTCACTTCCACCCAACTCCTCGCAGGAGGGCTGTGCTGGAAATGGACGGACAAACACACACACACACACACACTTCACAGTGTTGGAGATGGATACATTTACAGCAGCCTGAGGGCTGTGCTGGAGATGGATGGACACACGCACACACACTTCACAGTGTTGGAGATGGATACATTTACAGCAGCCTGAGGGCTGTGCTGGAGATGGATGGACACACACACACTTCACAGTGTTGGAGATGGATACATTTACAGCAGCCTGAGGGCTGTAAGGTATGAGCACCAACATAAGCCATAGCCCCTCCATTACAAGCCACAGTGATAGGCTTCTGTTTGATTATATTATTAGGATAAAACTCTAATGGCTCAATCGTTTAAAAATACTGATGATAATCATGGAAAGCATGATCTCGTTTAAAGCACACTGCTGCCCTGATTAATTCGGTGTAACCTCACAGAGCCACACAATTTGATCACCCTGTAGCAGGGTAACTTTCCTGCAATGTAGAATATTTCAGTTTTAAAAAGGCTTCTGAAGTTTGTAATTTCCACTTTGAAATTCCAGACATGATGTATCAACCCCAACAGAAATGTCCCCTAATAATCATCATCTATATAATAATTCACGTTTCCTGTTTCTGCAGGATTATTTTCCTGCTGTAGCAAACTAGCTCAAATGAAGGTCTTACATGAGTCTGTGAAGTCTGGGATCGGGTCACACAGAAGACTGGAGCTGGGAGGTGTTCTCCTTCTAATGAAAAGCTAGGCAGAGACACAGGTGGACAGGCTGTTGGGATAGGACTTGGGGGGAGTAGCACACACACACACACTGTCTGGCTGAGAGTTCAGCTGTGTGATAGTCCATCCATCACAGTTACTCTGCACATCACCATCTTCCCCTGATGTGTACTGGACCTGTCGGTATGATGGAGCAGCCTACACCGCGCCACAAAACACGACAGGACAAACAGGGAGGAAAAGTCGATCAAACTTCATTTGGTTCTATTAATAACTTGCAACAGATGGAAATCTAGCCGATACCCGCTGGAGAAACTTTGGTAAGAAGTTATGACAAAAAACAAACAAGCCCTGTCTTTTAGGCTGTTCTGATGTTGTGGTGGTTTGGAAGGGATGTGAAGGTCGTGTTATAGTGGTTTGGAAGGGATGTGAAGGACGTGTTGTAGTGGTTTGGAAGGGATGTGAAGGTCGTGTTGTAGTGGTTTGGAAGGGATGTGAAGGACGTGTTATAGTGGTTTGGAAGGGATGTGAAGGACGTGTTATAGTGGTTTGGAAGGGATGTGAAGGTCGTGTTATAGTGGTTTGGAAGGGATGTGAAAGTCGTGTTGTAGTGGTTTGGAGGGGATGTGAAGGTCGTGTTGTAGTGGTTTGGAAGGGATGTGAAGGACGTGTTGTAGTGGTTTGGAAGGGATGTGAAGGTCGTGTTGTAGTGGTTTGGAAGGGATGTGAAGGACGTGTTATAGTGGTTTGGAAGGGATGTGAAGGACGTGTTATAGTGGTTTGGAAGGGATGTGAAGGTCGTGTTATAGTGGTTTGGAAGGGATGTGAAGGACGTGTTATAGTGGTTTGGAAGGGATGTGAAGGACGTGTTATAGTGGTTTGGAAGGGATGTGAAGGACGTGTTGTAGTGGTTTGGAAGGGATGTGAAGGTCGTGTTGTAGTGGTTTGGAGGGGATGTGAAGGTCGTGTTGTAGTGGTTTGGAGGGGATGTGAAGGACGTGTTGTAGTGGTTTGGAAGGGATGTGAAGGACGTGTTGTAGTGGTTTGGAGGGATGTGAAGGACGTGTTGTAGTGGTTTGGAAGGGATGTTTGAAGGTCGTGTTGTAGTGGTTTGGAGGGGATGTGAAGGACGTGTTGTAGTGGTTTGGAAGGGATGTGAAGGACGTGTTGTAGTGGTTTGGAGGGGATGTGAAGGACGTGTTATAGTGGTTTGGAAGGGATGTGAAGGACGTGTTGTAGTGGTTTGGAAGGGATGTGAAGGACGTGTTATAGTGGTTTGGAAGGGATGTGAAGGTCGTGTTGTAGTGGTTTGGAAGGGATGTGAAGGTCGTGTTGTAGTGGTTTGGAGGGGATGTGAAGGACGTGTTGTAGTGGTTTGGAGGGGATGTGAAGGTCGTGTTGTAGTGGTTTGGAGGGGATGTGAAGGTCGTGTTGTAGTGGTTTGGAGGGGATGTGAAGGTCGTGTTGTAGTGGTTTGGAGGGGATGTGAAGGTCGTGTAAGTGGGAGGTGTTGTAGTGGTTTGGAGGGGATGTGAAGGTCGTGTTGTAGTGGTTTGGAGGGGATGTGAAGGTTGTGTTGTAGTGGTTTGGAGGGGATGTGAAGGTCGTGTTGTAGTGGTTTGGAGGGGATGTGAAGATCGTGTTGTAGTGGTTTGGAGGGGATGTGAAGGTCGTGTTGTAGTGGTTTGGAGGGGATGTGAAGGACGTGTTGTAGTGGTTTGGAAGGGATGTGAAGGTCGTGTTGTAGTGGTTTGGAAGGGATGTGAAGATCGTGTTGTAGTGGTTTGGAAGGGATGTGAAGGTCGTGTTGTAGTGGTTTGGAAGGGATGTGAAGGTCGTGTTGTAGTGGTTTGGAGGGGATGTGAAGGACGTGTTGTAGTGGTTTGGAAGGGATGTGAAGGACGTGTTGTAGTGGTTTGGAAGGGATGTGAAGGTCGTGTTGTAGTGGTTTGGAGGGGATGTGAAGGTCGTGTTGTAGTGGTTTGGAAGGGATGTGAAGGTGAAGGACGTGTTATAGTGGTTTGGAAGGGATGTGAAGGACGTGTTATAGTGGTTTGGAAGGGATGTGAAGGTCGTGTTATAGTGGTTTGGAAGGGATGTGAAGGTTGTGTTATAGTGGTTTGGAAGGGATGTGAAGGACGTGTTATAGTGGTTTGGAAGGGATGTGAAGGTCGTGTTATAGTGGTTTGGAAGGGATGTGAAGGACGTGTTATAGTGGTTTGGAAGGGATGTGAAGGTCGTGTTATAGTGGTTTGGAAGGGATGTGAAGGTCGTGTTGTAGTGGTTTGGAGGGGATGTGAAGGACGTGTTATAGTGGTTTGGAGGGGATGTGAAGGACGTGTTATAGTGGTTTGGAGGGGATGTGAAGGACGTGTTGTAGTGGTTTGGAGGGGATGTGAAGGACGTGTTATAGTGGTTTGGAGGGGATGTGAAGGACGTGTTATAGTGGTTTGGAAGGGATGTGAAGGTCGTGTTGTAGTGGTTTGGAAGGGATGTTGTGACGTAGAAGTCCGTCACTGGCCGCGGGCAGCATTTGGTTCTTTAACGCACACACATATTCATCACTCCTCCCTGCGCCATTATACCATAAGTTAACAATGTGGGTCGACACACAAATTAACTTCTGTCTTGGTGCATGCATTTCACACTTGTCAATGTTCATATTTGAGAGATACAATAATTATTATACTTATCAATGTTGTGGATGAGCGCATTGTTTGTTTGTTCTGTTCCTCTCTCTCCATCTCTGTAGCTTGAAAAGGACCCGAGCTAAGGGAATTGGGTTGGCTTTATAGTGCGTGTCCCAAATGGCTCATTAATGCATATGGGCATATTGAAAGATATTGTCAGTAGTGATGTAATGTTGTAAATGTTATGTTGTGATATTGTTTAAAACCGTGTTGCAATGTATATCCTTTAGTATGTTTAGTTCATGGAAAATGTAGGTTTGTATTGTTAATTGATTAATTAATTAGGGTTAATTGTTCTGAGGGGAGGGGCTAGCCCTACAAAAGGAGCCTCTCTTTCAGTCATGGGAAGGCATTTTGGATTGAGCTGTGGATGGGGCAGCATTGTTTTTAAGCTGTCCCATTAGGTAGACGTTGATGGCAGTACTGTTTTTTGTTCCGGAATCACTTGTAAATAAACACCTTTGCACAGAAGAACTTTTGCGGCTCCGTCATCTTTTTATTTTGATAGAGGTTAGGTTATCCAGTTTAGCCTTCTGGCCTACTCTACGTGACAGATGTGAAGGACGTGTTATAGTGGTTTGGAAGGGATGTGAAGGATGTGTTGTAGTGGTTTGGAAAGGATGTGAAGGACGTGTTATAGTGGTTTGGAAGGGATGTGAAGGTCGTGTTGTGGTGGTTTGGAAGGGATGTGAAGGACGTGTTATAGTGGTTTGGAAGGGATGTGAAGGATGTGTTATAGTGGTTTGGAAGGGGTGTGAAGGACGTGTTATAGTGGTTTGGAAGGGGTGTGAAGGACGTGTTATAGTGGTTTGGAAGGGATGTGAAGGACGTGTTATAGTGGTTTGGAAGGGATGTGAAGGACGTGTTATAGTGGTTTGGAAGGGATGTGAAGGACGTGTTATAGTGGTTTGGAAGGGATGTGAAGGACGTGTTATAGTGGTTTGGATGGGGAGTGTTTGAAGGGTGAAGGTGTTGTAGTGGTTTGGAAGGGATGTGAAGGTCGTGTTGTAGTGGTTTGGAAGGGATGTGAAGGTCGTGTTATAGTGGTTTGGAAGGGATGGATGTTATAGTGGTTTGGAAGGGATGTGAAGGTGTTGTAGTGGTTTGGAAGGGATGTGAAGGTCGTGTTGTAGTGGTTTGGAAGGGATGTGAAGGTCGTGTTGTAGTGGTTTGGAGGGGATGTGAAGGTCGTGTTGTAGTGGTTTGGAGGGGATGTGAAGGTCGTGTTGTAGTGGTTTGGAAGGGATGTGAAGGTCGTGTTGTAGTGGTTTGGAAGGGATGTGAAGGATGTGTTGTAGTGATTTGGAAGGGATGTGAAGGTCGTGTTGTAGTGGTTTGGAAGGGATGTGAAGGTCGTGTTGTAGTGGTTTGGAAGGGATGTGAAGGTCGTGTTGTAGTGGTTTGGAAGGGATGTGAAGGTCGTGTTGTAGTGGTTTGGAAGGGATGTGAAGGTCGTGTTGTAGTGGTTTCTACGGAGGATATGTGACTGTCATGAGAATGACTGATTCAAGTAGCTATGTAACTAATCAAACCTACTATGAAGGCCTTTATATGATTGAAAAGAAAGCATAGAAGGCATGGCCCAGTAGTACAGATGGGTTCTAGGGGCACAGAACACTGGCTGACTGATGCTGATTCTGGGAACATGGGCACAGCAATATCCTGTTGGCCATTTTCTGTTTTAATCCAGTTTGTTTGGGTTATAGAAAACACAGATTTGTACTGGGTCTTAGACTAGCTCTCAACTGCAGCTGGGTAAAATGAAGAACTACTAAAGTAGAAAATCACTTTAATTCCTCTCCTCCTATGAAAGACTTACACATACCTCTCTGACATGATGGTGATGAAAAATATATTAATTTAAACTCTTGTAGACTGATAACGACAACTGACTCCGTGCTGGGAAATTGTAAAAAGCAGAATTTTATAGGATGTAAAACACTTAACATTCACATAGGCTATTCAGAGAGGAACCTATTGGGATAGGGTTGAAATGCAACCTAGTTATTGTACCAGACATCAGATACACGCAATTAATATAACCATACCAAGTGGTATGCAATACAATACTTTCAATGTAGGATGAAAAGCCCAAGAGCAGTACAATGCCCTAATATAGCCTGTTCACCAGATATACTGTAATAACTTTACATTATGGCAATGCCTCTGTAAATTACAGCAACATATTGTTTCAAATATACAGCAGTGATACTTTGGTGAATCAGATTCCAGTCCTTGACCAAAAATAGGGTTTGTTTGTTTCCAGAAAGATAATTACCATAAATGAATTACTTTGTAGTGTCCACAAATGACATAAAAAAAAGAGGGAGGCATAAAAATAGTTTTCTCAAAGAGAAGATGAAGGCAGAATTTACATCTGTATTCCGTTTCATGTTTCCTAAAAATGTACTGACAGACCTCAATTACCTCGACACCGGTGCCCCCGCACATTGACCATTGACTCTGTACCGGTACCCCCTGTATATAGCCCCGCTTTTGTTATTTACTGCTGTTCTGGAATTATTTGTTAGTCTTATCTCTTACCTTTTTTCATAGGTATTTTCTTAAAACTGCATTGTTGATTAAGGGCTTGTAAGTAAGCATGTCACTGTATTTGTCGCATGTGACAAATAAAATTTGACTTGATGCTTTCTTTACACATGGGACTAGGACGTACACACTTAAATGAGGTGAGTTAGGCCTACATTTCTTTACACATGGGACTAGGACGTACACACTTAAATGAGGTGAGTTAGGCCTACATTTCTTTACACATGGGACTAGGACGTACACACTTAAATGAGGTGAGTTAGGCCTACATTTCTTTACACATGGGACTAGGACGTACACACTTAAATGAGGTGAGTTAGGCCTACATTTCCTTACACTGAAGTTGGATATTGTCAGGCGCAATTAGGCCTAGACCTGATAAATGTAATGTGTTGGGAGGAGGAAGGCATTAGCGTGAAAGACAGATGTATGAATGTCTTCATCTTAACAGCAGACCTGGGTTCAAATACTATTTGATTATTTAAAATACTTCACCTGCTTGAATGAGCTATCCTGGCGCAATTGAACGAATAGAATAGTTGAAAAAGTGCAAACCCCATCTGGCACTCCAGGCAGACTAAAGCCAACGATAAAATATATGGAATAGTTTCTGATTTGAAATAGTATTTGAACCCAACAATAGCCTGTATCAGAAGATCTGGAATAATGATGAGGCAGTTAGTTGATCATGATTTCACTAATTTACATACAGTTCTGTTTGTCCCAAATAAAACCCTATTCCCTACATAGTGCACTACTTTTGACTGGGGCCCATAGGGCTCTGGTCAAATGTAGTGCACTATATAGGGAATAGGATTCCATTTGGGATTCAGACTGTGTCTTGAAGAAATTAATTATCTCATTATCCCCACCAGACAGATAGCAAACGCCTCATATAATTTTATTTTAGCGCAGCCTCGTCGTGTGCGAATTGGCATACAAGGTTGTAGTGCAGAATAATTGGTTGAATTAAATGTAGCATTTACTCTGAAGTAATGACCAATAACCTTACATTTTAGCCTGTATAAGCACAGCAAATCACAGATAGAGCCTAGGTCTATCACCCACGGTCTCTATGTTGCTGCACGTTAAAAGATGATCAAAACCTTCTGTTGGCCAATATGCCCCTCTGCAGGCCGTTCGGCTGTACTGCATCATCAGATGTACTGCATCATCAGATGTGATCATGAGGCGAATGACTTGACTATTTCTGAACTACAGATGCACGTCCTCTCAGAGCAAATACAAACTGCTGTTTCAGTCGTTTCAGAGTGGACATTAATTCATGTAAACAACATTTCTATAAGAGCATGGTGCAAGGAAACCAAGACATCCACGTCAGAGAACGTTGAATATAAATGATATCCCATGTTGATTAATGTTCATTGCAATGGACTCATCAGACACAAACACACAAAAATACATGTTTCAATGTTAAAGCCCTTTTCAGTAGTTAGTTTGAATCCAAACTCAGATATATCTGATTAATTAGAGAGCATGATCGTACCTTCAGGAGGTTCTTCACGTAGATAAGGAGGAATCTCTTCGTTGTTGGAGTTGTCTACTGATGATGAACTGCTACTGGCTTCCTCCACCACCTCATTTTCATCACTAGGAACCTACAGGACAAGTCAGTGTGAGAACTGCAACCACATAGGCCTAACTGAATAAATAATATCATATAAATAATATTATATCTCATATAGTTGCATTTCGCAGTTTAAATGAGGACATAATTCATGATAACATAATAATAATCTCATGTAGTATGCCTATGTTGATCAATAGCGCAATGTCAAATAAATACACTGAGAATAAAGAAAGTTTAAAAGAAAAATACAAAAATAAATAAAAAGCTTAAAATTAAAACGTTTATGTTTGATCTAGAGAATTGAGAATAATAGAATATAAACTGTGATCATGTGGCACTAGGCAAATAATAATCCTATTACATTGACACACTCATAATTGGCCCGAAAATAGAGACAGCAAGAATACTGTTACAGTATCATGTCAAAGTGGCTGCTGTGTATCACGTGTCTGTAACACACGTACACAAAGTAATCAGCAACATGTTCTGCAGCAGTGAGGTCGCTACATACGTAGCAAACAAACAATAACTTGTTTTTCCTGAAAGAGCATCACAGTGGGCTGGCTATTAAGGGGGAGGTGTGTTCATTTTCCTGTATGACACCAGCATTGTACACTACCTGCAACGTCAGTCATGTAATTGCAATAAAAAACACTTTTGCTTTTTCTTGAATGCGAAAATGTGAGATTGCTACCAAAGACGTGCATTTCAAAAGCGTAGCTAACATTTCAACAAAAACAAAATCCCAACATATACTCACTTTCATCTTTTGCTAGAAGCAGAAGACTGATCTCTTTCTGAACACTGTCAATTCCGCCACACAAGTCAAATTGGCTAATAAATGTGGAGCATAAAACACAAAACGTGTTAAAATAAACATATAACGAGGATCAGAGCTTCGTTTAGCTAAAATGTGCAGTGTTTTGCTGTCAAAATGTAACCGGAAGTGACGCTTGGGATGTTTACGGAATTCTTCTGTAACCTGCTGTAATGGTGATTTTCAGCCAGAAGGGGATATCATCGAGTCAAATGATTCAACGAGGAGGAGCAGCAGCAGCAGCATATTGGTTCAGATTTATGCACTTTTAGCTGACTGACTAGAAAAGGCAAATAAATACAAATAAATGAGGAATGGTATCAGGTGCAAAATAGGTGGTGTCTAAGAAATGACAAAAATTGATAATTGTTAAATACTTGAAAAACGAATGTTAACGTAGGCCTACTTGGCCAAATGTTATATAGCAATAATCCTCTCAATCACAAAAGGCAAAATGCCTACTGGCCTATACACTATATCACCAAAAGTATGTGGACACCCCTTCAAATGAGTGGATTTGGTTATTTCATCTCCATAGAGAAACAATGGCAGTAGAATGGCCTGTACTGAAGAGCGCAGTGATGCCACCCTTCCAACACTTTCAGACCTGAAAATCACTGACGTCATGATTTGACCACATTGTTTTCCAGAGTTCCCAGTTGTCTTGAAAGCACTACGTTTCACCACTGACCTTTAACCTTTTAAACCAAAAGATGACAACAAATACGTGTTTGACGATTATAACCTTATCAATATGGAGAATGTAGTTAATTTATTTGACCATATTTTAATAAGCAAACTAGCTAACTTTATTATTAGCAGTTTTAGCTAGGTTAATTGTTCCACGGCACCTCAATACATTCACTATTTGGTATTTTCGCCAATCAGATCAGCTATTTTGTTAATAATTGAGCAATATATCAGAATTGGGTACCTTTGTAAATAAAGCCCATGTTATCTCAAAAGCAGCTCTCCTTGAAAAGGGAGCACGGGTCAGACTTGCCAATTCATAGACAGTAATGTTAAACATGTAACATCTATTCATGAACCTGTCCGCCGCCTGGGGCAAATGCACCAATGCTGTCCCAAAGCTTACTCTAAATGTCAATACACGTCACTTGAGATACGGTTTTAGAAACATTTGGAACTTAACTTTCACATCGTCAAAAAAATGAAAGGTTAAATTACTACACACCTTTTTAGGGTTATGGTTATCATAGGGCCATATTTCCATGTAACAGCACATGTTTACCGAAGACAGAGGTGACCACGTGATCTAATTAGCTATCGGAGCGTCTCCTAACCCCTTGAAGAAGGACCCCAGCATAGTGTTGTAACTGAAAAATACTGTTTGCTGCAATTTGTGTTAAAACCGTTTAAACAGTAATTGTTTATTTTGCGTTTGTGTGA
Organism: Oncorhynchus nerka; assembly: GCF_034236695.1. Taxonomy (NCBI): domain Eukaryota; kingdom Metazoa; phylum Chordata; class Actinopteri; order Salmoniformes; family Salmonidae; genus Oncorhynchus; species Oncorhynchus nerka. Next base: position 14,799,636 of record NC_088404.1, on the reverse strand, counting down.
TGTGAAAGTAGAGGGCTTTATTTTTCCAAAAAGTTTCTACAGTAAATGCTAAAACAGTGTTGGATTGTAGTTCAACGTGATCAATACAAACGAGATGATTGTGGACTACAGGAAAAAGCGGACAGAGCACATCCCCATTCTCATCGATGGGGCTCCAGTGGAGCAGGTTGAGAGCTTCAAGTTCCTTGGTGTCCACATCATCAACAAACTAACATCGTCCAAGCACACCAAGACAGTCGTGAAGAAGGCACGCCAAAACCTATTCCCCCTCAGGAGACTGGGTCCTCAGATCCTTAAAAGATTCTACAGCTGCACCATCGAGGGCATCCTGACAGGTTGCATCACTGCCTGGTATGGCAACTGCTTGGCATCTGACCACAAGGACACAACCCCTGTATATAGGCTCGCTATTGTTATTTTACTGCTGCTCTTTAATTACATGTTACTTTTATTTCTTATTCTTATCCGTATTTTTTAAAACTGCATTGTTGACTAAAGGCTCGTAAGTAAGCATTTTACTGTGAGGTCTACACCTGTTGTATTCGGCGCAATGTGACTAATACAATTTGATTTGATTTATTTCACATGGAGCAGTCTGTGGTCCTTACCATCAGCTGAGAACCCAAGAGGGGGAACCTGTAGGCCGCCTTGGGTTCTCGAGAGTTGGGGTCGGACATCCCAAAAGGGCCTAGCCTGACCTGGCATAAACCATAACAAGGTATTTGATATAGGCTAGTAACAATCACGCTTAAGAAACCATAACAAGGTATTTGATATAGGCTAGTAACAATCACGCTTCAGAAATCATAACAAGGTATTCTATATAGGATAGTGACAATCACACTTCAGAAGCCATTACAAGGTATTCGATATAGGCTAGTGACAATCACACCTCTGAAACCATTACAAGGTATTTGATATAGGTTAGAGATAATCACACTACAGAGGAAATTGTTACACTTTACATTAGATTGACCAATACCAGGTGACATGGCCATGATTTTAACACCTGTAATTTTAACCCATGAATTCATTTGGAAATGAAAATGTTGAATATCTATATCATTTTCGCTCAGTGACTTTCAGCATTGAAGATAGTATAATGCTGTCAAAATTTAATACTTTAATGTAGAATGAAAATGCAACATTTTCTTTAAAAAAAGTACTATGTAGGCCTATACAAGCAATATAGGATAAGCCAAGAGCTACTGTATGTTCTTCTTGGCCTATTAGCCAAAACAAACAATCTGATTCTAAAAACAATGTAGATTGGCGTTGGAGGGAAGAGCAGCCGTCTTACGTACTCCTGACCAAGTGCTGTTTTGTGTGTTTTTTTGTGCTGATCTTAAACTTTTTTGTACATAATGTTTCCACCATCATTTTCCTATGACCGAAAAAAGCATCTGGACATCAGAACAGCTATCATTAACCTCTATGTGGATGAGGATTTCTACTTCAATGAGCCTGCTAAGAAGAACATACTGCTCATCCCGGACCATGCCCAAATCCCTGACACTTGAAAAAGGAAGAGGCTGCGGTATAGAGACTGGCGTGCGGGATACCTGACGAGACCACGTCGGCATGTGGATAAACCACCTCTACCCTCCGTTCTATTGGCAAACGTGCAATCACTGGAGAATAAACTGGATGAGCTCTGATCGAGACTATCCTATCAACGTGATCTGAAAACTGTAATATCATATGTTCCTCCAAGTTGTGACTGAACAAGGCAATGGAAAATATAAATCTATCTAGTTTTTCTATACATTGGCATTAAGTTGCCACTAAGTTACGACAAAACCTATTCCCCCTCAGGAGACTGAAAAGATTTGGCATGGGTCCTCAGATCCTTAAAAGGTTCTACAGCTGCACCATCGACAGCATCCTGACAGGTTGCATCACTGTCTGGTATGTCATCTGCTCGGCCTCCGACCGCAAGGCACTACAGAGAGTAGTACGAATGGCCCAGTACAACACTGGGGCCAAGCTTCCTGTCCTCCAGGACCTGCCACCCAGAAATTCTTGAGGGAAACCTGTTTCAGTCTTCCAGAGATTTGAGACTGGGACGGAGGTTCACCTTCTAGCAGGACAATGACCCTAAGCATACTGCTAAAGCAACACTCGAGTGGTTTATAGACATACCCCAAGAGACTTGCAGCTTTAATTGCTGCAAAAGGTGGCAAAGGGGGTGGGGGGGTGTGAATAGTTATGCACGCTCAAGTTCTGTTTTTTTGTCTTATTTCTTGTTTGTTTCACAACAACAAAAATATTTAGCATCTTCAGTGGTAGGTAGGCATGTTGTGTAAATCAAATGATACAGACCCCACCAACATCTATTTGAATACATTCCAGGTTGTAAAGGCAACTAAATAGGAAAAAAGCCAAGGGGGTGAATACTTTCACAAGCCTCTGTATGTGCAGTCAGTGAAAGCATTACCATATTTATCTCTCAATAGCACAAGGATGACGCAAGTGAAGTTTTGTCTAGTGCTGTAGGTTGGCTATCTTTGAATGCAGCAGAAGATGAGTGCAATGATCAAATTTGGAGTGAATCTGACTATTAGTCCATGAGAAGATTTTTGGGAATTATTTTAAGCATTAGCGTAATGCAAAAAAAGTTTATCAATTGTTAATAGTTTCCTTATTTTTTAAGATATCAATGCAAAACTTAACATGGTTCATCATGGTCGTCTTTGATAGGCCATTGTGGAGTGGATTTACAAAATATTTAAATGGACATGGATTTCCTGATTTATCAATAACTCAGCCATTTCTTAACTTTAAGGCCTCCCGAGTGACGCAGTGGTCTTAGTCGTCACTACAGGCCCTGGTTCGTTCCCAGGCTGTGTCGCTCCCATAGGGCGGAGCATAATTGAAGAAAGCGTCGTCCAAGTTAGGGGAGGGTTTGGCCGGGGGAGTAGGCCATCATTGTAAATAAGAACTTGTTCTTAACTGACTTGCCTAGTTAAATAAAGGTTAATAAAAAAATAACCAATCCCTTAGCTTTTCTTAAACTAAGATAAAAGATGTACTATGGGCTTACATACTGAATTTCCAAGATGGAAGAAAATCTATCCTGACGGACCTTATGGGTCCTTAAGGCAGATATGTTCAGCATTAAAGACACCAATCTAGAAAGTTTCAAGTCTCTAGGTCAAACTGGGCAACTGATATGAGGGTTTAAGTGGGACTACTTATAACAGCGCACCCTATTGCCAAATCGGTGCCATTATTTTGACCAAGTTACTCATGGCCTCTAGTTTGTGTTTGACAAATTTAAACAAAGTTACTAATCTATGAGTTTGAGAAACAGATGCCTCATAAGTCATCAACTGGCATCTTCATTAAATAGTACCCGCAAAACATCAGTCTTAACGTCAACAGTGAAGAGGCGACTCCGGGATGCTGGCCTTGCATAGAAAAAGCATAGAAAAAGCCATATCTGTGTCCAGTGTCTTTGTTATTTAGCCCATCTTAATATTTTATTTCTATTGGCCAGTCTAGCTACAATAGTCATTAACAATGTCTACACTGTATTTCTGATCAATTTTATGTTATTTTAATGGACAAAAAATGTGCTTTCTTTCAAAACCAAGGCCATTTCTAAGTGACCCTAAGTGACCCCAAACTTTTGAACGGTTGTGTGTCCACATATATATATTTTTTAACTACATTCACTTGTTGACAACTATGATGTGATGACTTGTGTTACGCCCCTGAAAACAGGGGAGAAATAATCACGAGAGTGATACGGTGTTGTATTCTCAAGTCAACATTTAGTTCAATCATTTCACAAAAGTAACACATTACATAACAGATAACCCATTATACAAATAACACAGCAAAATATCTTATTAACAACACGCATGTTCATTCACAATCGACATAAAATGGCAGCTACTCTCAGTACGATGCTATCCTTCACTTCAACCGAGCAGGGCTAATATTACTCTCTTCAAACTTAACTCTAACTTCCTCAAGACGTTACTAAAACACACCTTAAACACTCTTGACATGTTCGCTAGTTATAACATTTAAATTACTATTTTTATCATCAATAAAGTACCTGAAAACAGGGGAGAAATAATCACGAGAGTGATACGGTGTTGTATTCTCAAGACAACATTTAGTTCAATGAGAAAAGACTGCGATTTTCCCCAGGAATATGGGTGGAGACCAGAGCAATCGATCTCCGGCTCATAGATTAAGAGCATTTCGTAGATCACAGATTAACACTTTTAGGCACCACAAAATAAAGTAATCAATATAACGTTTACACATTACTCTCACAATTGCCCTTTGACAGATTTGAACTTTAACACAATTATATGAATGTTATCAATCTCTATCAACTAATACTGAATGCATCTTTTTAACCTTAGATGTTTTAAGATCCTCACATACTATGAACTTACTAATACTTTTCAATGTATAACAGGCTATGAATATGTCCTTTAACCTGTCACACTCTCCCCGACAAAATAAATGTTGTCCCAACATTACCAACATTGTCTTCTTCAACAGTCCGTATGCACTGGACCTAGAAAATCCTCTTCTGTAAGGTAGTACTTGAGCAGAAGTCACGGGTCACAGTTCAAATATAACTAACAAGTTATATTCACAGTCCATATCTGTTGACCAGCTATATAACATAAGCAGTATTTTCTCATACTATTGATCAACAGTCCATCAATTTTAATGATCTATATGCATAGTCTGCAAATGGTCTCTTTTGACAGTCTGTGAAATCTGACAGTAGTCCATGGTCAAACATGTCAACTCTGTAGTCTCATGTTTGCTGAAGCCCATACATGTAAGGTGGCTGAAAGTAACATTGCTGTAGTGATGGCAGCCATGGAACCAGTCCTGGTGCAGAGTAGACAGGGAACAACTGTGGCAGTGGCTGTATACTGTAGCAGGAAGGGATACCAAGCTGATCATAGGTGACACGTCTTGGAGGGTGTCTCTCTCTTTGTGGCAGCTGGTAGGCTGGTTCCTCAGATTCAGCAGCATCAGTATATGAAGGAAAGGCACTTGGTGGACGATCATCAGGCAAATTTTCAGCAGGCAAGTTAATCTCCTCAGCAGGCAGGTCTTTAACTGTTGTTGTCTCCTCCAGCCGCTTTTCAACAAGAGGCTGTGCTGGTAGCGTATCAGGGACTGGCACTGCAACTGTCCGTTTCACTGTTGGGGGCCTGTGTTCCCACTCTCTCGCTGGTTCAGCATTCCTCTCCTCAGGTACTGTAGGAGATGTGGGAACCTGTAGCGGCTCATGATGAAGGTCATATTCAGAATCTAGAGTCTGTGATGCAGGCTGGTGTCTCCTCGTTTTCTGACTTTTGTCCACTTTGGTCATTTCTGGTTGTGTCTCAAAAGGTAAGTGGTCACAGGACATGAGCAGATTTCTGTGCAGGACCCTGGAGCGTCCCCTACCCTTTTCTGGTCTCAATTCATAAATCGGCAGGTCTGAACCCATTTGTCTCACCACTGTGTGAATTGTATCTTCCCAATAGTTACGGAGTTTTCCTGGTCCTCCTCTTGGTGTCAGGTTTTTAATCAGAACTCGCTCGCCAGGCTGTAGCACTGAACTCCTAACTTTAGTGTCATAGTACTTCTTACTTCTTTCAGCGGCTTTCTGAGCATTTTCATTTGCAATGGCGTATGCTTCTTCCATCCCTCGTTTCCAGTTCTCCACGTATTCTCGCTGGTTACTGGAACCTGCCTCTGTGCACAATCCAAAGAGCATATCAACTGGAAGCCTGGGTGATCTCCCAAACAGAAGATAAAATGGTGAATAGCCAGTCACTTCGCAACGGGTGCAGTTATAGGCATAAACCAGTTTGTTCAGAGACTCCTTCCAGTTTGACTTTTGTGTCTCGGTTAGTGTCTTTAACATTTGCAACAATGTTCTGTTCATGCGTTCTGCTTGACCGTTTCCCATCGGGTGATAGGGTGTTGTCCTGGACCCCGCCATGCCACTGAGTTTCTTTAACTGATGGAACAACTGATTTTCAAATTCTCCCCCTTGGTCATGGTGGATGCGGGACGGGAACCCAAACTTCAGGGCAAAGTCATTGAAGATGAGATTTGCAGCAGTTTTACCTGACTTTGATGTGGTGGCGTAAGCTTGAGTGAAACGTGTAAAATGATCAACAATCACGAGGATGTACTCATATCCCCCTTTGCATCTGTCGAGATGAAGGAAGTCTATACATACCAGTTCAAATGGCTGTGTTGTCACAATGTTTGTCAGAGGAGCTCTTGTTGCATGGGCTGGCTTTTTCTTCTTGACACAGCTACAAGTTTTAGTCACATAGTGCTCGATGTCAGATTGCATATATGGCCAGATGAAGCGGTCACGTACTAGTGATACAGTGCGGTCAGTACCTTGGTGTCCCATGTTATTGTGCAACTCTTCCATCACTTTACCTTTGTACTGCTCTGGTAGAACTAACTGCTTGCGGGCTGTAGTGATTCTGTACAAAATGCCATCACTGTCTATTGTCAATTTGTCCCATTCTCTGAATAGGCATTTTGTCTATGGACTGAATTTCTTTTGCTCTTTAACTGGCGGTTTGGAAACCGACAGTTTGAAATTGAGCACAGGACGGATGACTGGATCAGATTCTTGTGCTTCTCTAATCCCATCTTTTGGGATCGAGCTGGTTGTTGCAGTGGTTGTCTCACCTTCAGCTGATACTGACATCGATGCAGCTGAAAATGACCAAGGTACAACAGCCTCTTTCTGTACCTCAACTGCTTATATCGTGGCGGCAATGGTGTCTGGTGGAAGCTCCTCAGAACATTCTCTCATCAGTGACTCTACATCCAGTGGCATCCTTGACAAAGCATCTGCATCACCGTTCTCTCTGCCTGGCCTGTACTTTATTGTAAAGTGGAAATCAGCCAAGTCTGCAACCCACCTGGAAGTGGTTGCGTTCAGTTTTGCAGTAGACAGAATGTAGCAGAGCGGGTTGTTATCGCTGTATACAGTGAAGGTCGGAGCATAGTACAAATAGTCATGGCAATCAGTGATTGCCCATTTTAGAGCTAGAAATTCTAGCTTGCTCGAGTGGTAGTGATAGTTCTTCTCAGCTGCTGTTAAGGTTCGAGAGCCATAAGCAATGACCCTAAGCTTCCCCTCTTGCTTTTGATAAAGAACTGCTCCCAAGCCTTGGTGTGACACATCAGTGTGTACAACAAATGGCTGAGTGAAATCAGGGAAACCTAAAACTGGTGGGTGAAGCAAACACTCAATCAGCTGTTCAAGTGCCTGTTGATGCTGGTCAGTCCACAGGATTGGCTTGTTTGAGGGCACCACATGACTTACTTTCTTTGTTTTTGTTTTCCGTGGGTGGTCAGGCAATTTCTCTGAATCTGCTTTCAGGAGGTCATACAGGCAGCTGGCACTCCTAGAAAAGTCTTTGATGTACTGTCTGTAGTACGTGTGTAAACCAAGCATTTTTCTGAGCTGGCCCACAGTCTCTGGTCTGATTTCTTTCAATGCTCTTACTGCTTCAAAATCGGCTGGGTCAACTCGGCTGCCCTCTGCAGACACTATTCTGCCCAAATAACGGACCTGGGGTTTAAAGAGATCACACTTACTTGGTTTGAGTTTAATGCCATACTCTCTGAGACGCTGCAAAACTTTTCGCACATCACCTGAAACCCCACCTCTTTAAGGAATACCTAGGATAGGATAAAGTAATCCCTCTCACCCCCCCTCCCCCTGAAAAGATTTAGATGCACTACTGTTCCACTGGAGGTCATAAGGTGAATGCACCAATTTGTAAGTCGCTCTGGATAAGAGCGTCTGCTAAATGACTTAAATGTAAAATGTAAAAATTCACATGGCTGTTGAATGTTTTACTGAAGACTAGCGTGTCGTCCAGATAAGGAATGCAGATGTTATCCCGGAGCCCTTCCAAACACTCCTCCATACGCTGCTGAAAAGCTGCAGGAGCGTTCATGAGGCCGAATGGCATACGTATCCACTCATAGAGTCCCCACGGTGTCACAAATGCTGTCAGTGGTCTGCTTTCTTCAGATGAACCCCTGGTGATACGCTTTCCCCTGATCTAAGAGGGAGAACGAGGAATTACCACCTAAACTGTCCATGATGTCTTGGACCCGAGGGATGGGCTGGCGGTCGGGATGTGTCTTTCTGTTCAGATCTCTGTAATCTATACACAACCGGAGGGTCCCGTCCTTCTTACGAACGCACACGACAGGTGAGGAATATGAAGAGTTTGACTTCCTAACCCAGCCCTGGACTATGAGGTCATAAATGTAACCCTTCATCTCCTGATACAGTGGCCTGGGCACTGACATGTATGTGCACTTTACTGGTTCAGAGTCCTTTAGAGAAATAGTCATTTTCAATCGTTCAATGCAGTCAATGTCATTGTCTGATCTGGAGAAGGAGTGACACTCTTCTCTAAGCATTTGCCTAACAACCTCTCTCTGTTCTTCGGTTAGGTGAGTTAAATCTACTGGTGGATCCCACTGTTCAGTAGCAGTACATGGGGTTCGAACGCTGGTGTGATTCACTGTGGCTGAGGTGACAGTTTTTTCAAAGACTTGGGCAGGTAACACAGTCATAATGGTTTGTACTGTACCGATTATTGTGCGTCCTAGCAGGGCAATGTCGTGGTCAGTGGGGTTAGAGACATGAAGCAGGATAACTGGAAAAACACCTTTACTGACTCTGACTAGTGTGTCAAAGAACTCAAGGTCATCTGGCCACTGCGGGTTCAGGTCTGGCTGGAAAAGCATTGTCATGTCATCTTTGAAAGGCTGGGAAGCTACACGGCACTCAATCTGAATGCTACTGTGTTTTGGTACAGCAACCTTCTCTTTCTTGGTTTTCACTGCATATTCATCTGTCTGTTCTGCGCTAACAGCCTGTATAAAAGCTCTCACCTTGTTTCTTTTGAGGCTTGGGAAAGCTGTTTTTACTGTACTGTATCGTTTAGTCTTTTCGGTCATTGTCAGGATGTGCTCGATAACATTGAAACCTATGATGGGATGAGATAGGTGACAGCCTTTCATTACCAGCACTGGGATGATCAGTTCCTTTGTTTGGTCAGTTTCAGAGGCTAGACGAAAAGTTGTTTCAATCCATCCCAGGTACGGCATTTCAGTCCCATTTGCTGCAGTCAACCTTAGATCATCAGGTGAGTCCAGGATTTCTGAAACATCTCTCAGCCTTGCGTTTGGGAGAGATTCCTCTTTCCATCGTTCATCAATGACCGATACCTGAGAGCCTGTGTCCCATAAAGCTTGGAGGTGGTGGCGATTCAGGTGACACTCAATAAGGCACTGTCTGCCGACTAGCGAGGTGACCTTACGGGGTGGCAACCTTGAGCTAGGGATGGTAAGGAGTGGGCATTTTTCTCTGTGCAGGAAAACCTTTCACTGGTAGAGTCAATTTTCAGGTGAGTGCATTTTTTCTTATGTTTAGTCCAATGTTGGTTTTGACATACTTTGGAACAGTACAGTGTCTCTTTACATGATGAACATTGTTTCAGGTTCTCAAATGACTCTTCTCTGGCACAATTTGCACATTTCTGGGACTTTTTGGTAGCTACGGTTAACACTCGTTCCTCAGCGGTAACCCGTTTCCGTTTAAAGGGGCCTCCCTTGATGGTCTGGCTCCCCGGATTTTACATCCAGCTTGAAAATGTTCTCCACTCCCACATCGGAAGCAGTGTGTGCAGCGTGCATCTGTTCTGGCCTGCTGGCAGACAAAACAACTCCTTGGAGCTTGAGCAGAGTGGTTGGTATACCGGTTAGGTGCATATTGATGCTGTGCAGGGTCAAGTGCTTGGGACCGACTGTAGTTGCTGTAATACTGCTGCTGGGAAACAGGTGGCTAGGGGTCCCTATCTGGCCTCCTAACTGGGGGTGGGGCATAGGCACAAGGCTGTGACTGAAACATAGGCTGCTGTAATGTCTCCTTAATCTGAGCAATCTCTGCACTGAGACCTTTTAGAGAAGCTACACCTGTCTTAAGTTCAGCTAACTCTGTTAACAGTTCTGCGGGTATCGTAGCTTTGGCTTCCTTCACAGGACACTTTGCAGATGGCATATCCTCTAACTGGACTACACTTACAGTTGTAGCAGGCTGTGGGGCATTAAACCGCTTTTTGTTTCGTCTTTCTCTCTCATTAGCACAAGCAATGTTAAGCTTCTCTAGCAAAACCTCATCTGATGTTTCGCTCTCTAGCAGGAGAGGCTGCATGTCTATCCTGATACTGTCACTCTGGAGACCCGTAAGGACTGTGTGTAAACACATGCTCTGGACTAGAGCAGGGTCATACTTAAGCCCTGATTCTGACTCCTGGGATGCAAACAGTACCTTTTGCCTCAAATCTAAAACGCGCATCAGGATGCTTTGAGGGGTCTCCTTGCTATGCTGTGCTTCTGAAGCTAGCTGTTTGTAAAGCTCTGTTGCACTCTTCTCTTGGAAGTGGGAACGCAGGATACATCTAAGTGTGGGAAGAGTTAGCTGGGGTTTACCTTCCAAGTAGCTGCGTAGCTGTGAGCCTGGAGAAATAGCCCTGACTACTGCGTCTACTATTTCTACCTCAGGATATCCTCTGTTAAGTCCATTTTCAATCTGATGGGCAAGGCTGGAAAAAATCAGTTTTTCTTTTTGGCCCGGTTCACCTATCTGACCAGAAATTTTAAACTCTTTGCGCCAGTATGAGCTGGGCTGTGCATTGGGTGAGAGCGGCACGCTCCCCTGAAGATTGGCATGGTGTTGGGGCTGACGCAGAGAATCACTGACTTTGGCTGCAGTAATCTGCTCAGTTCCCGCCCCTTGTTGTGGGGTTACAGTTCTCAGTTCCTCTATTCTGTGATGTGTTCCGGCTGGTTCAATATCATGGTCAACTTGCCCTGTTTTGTTATCTATGCCACTGATCATCTCTGTCATTTCGTCTCTAAGTAGCAACAATTCCGACATGCCGCCATCTTCTAACTCTAACTGCGACTTCCTCTCTTCCAAGGAACATCATAATGCGAGTCATTAATGATATGCGGGATTTATCTTTAACATCTCTCCTCTTTTCGCCTGATATTTCAAGGAAATAACATATCTCTAGTAATTTGTCTTTAGTCAGGGTGTGCAATTCTCCTACTACCTCTTCCTGTAGTTCTTCCAAGGCGCTTGTCATGTTGACAGAACAGGAGGAACTTTTACTCTGCAGGAGTTGACTCTGAATTAGATGGTCCTTACTGCCACTAACTTCCAACTTCCCCCAAACAGCAACACTTTCCTCACTGCAGCCTGCCTGAGTTGTTATGTGGAGATTTAGCTGGCTCGGAATTCAGCGACCAGGATGTGGAAACTGGACATCTGAGCAGCTATCTCAGCGGAGCCTCCAAAAATGTTACGCCCCTGAAAACAGGGGAGAAATAATCACGAGAGTGATACGGTGTTGTATTCTCAAGTCAACATTTAGTTCAATCATTTCACAAAAGTAACACATTACATAACAGAAAACCCATTATACAAATAACACAGCAAAATATCTTATTAACAACACGCATGTTCATTCACAATCGACATAAAATGGCAGCTACTCTCAGTACGATGCTATCCTTCACTTCAACCGAGCAGGGCTAATATTACTCTCTTCAAACTTAACTCTAACTTCCTCAAGACGTTACTAAAACACACCTTAAACACTCTTGACATGTTCGCTAGTTATAACATTTAAATTACTATTTTTATCATCAATAAAGTACCTGAAAACAGGGGAGAAATAATCACGAGAGTGATACGGTGTTGTATTCTCAAGTCAACATTTAGTTCAATGAGAAAAGACCGCGAATTTCCCCAGGAATATGGGTGGAGACCAGAGCAATCGATCTCCGGCTCATAGATTAAGAGCATTTCGTAGATCACAGATTAACACTTTTAGGCACCACAAAATAAAGTAATCAATATAACGTTTACACATTACTCTCACAATTCGTACCCTTTGACAGATTTGAACTTTAACACAATTATATGAATGTTATCAATCTCTATCAACTAATACTGAATGCATATTTTTAACCTTAGATGTTTTAAGATCCTCACATACTATGAACTTACTAATACTTTTCAATGTATAACAGGCTATGAATATGTCCTTTAACAACTGCAACTAGTAATTGCCTGTGGTCGGTGTCAGAGCCCTCTACAATATAGGGTTGGGATATACTGTATACTTGACATGCATGCCTAAGTTGTGAAAGACCTATACTTCACGGCTCATTTAGGTGAGCAGGTCTCGTGTTGAAGTAGAGGTACTTTCTTATTGGGCTATTGGTTAACATATTGGTTTCTCCAATGGTGGATCAGGGTTCAGATTGCACCAGTGATACTCATGAAGTGGTTTGTGTACAGATCCCAGTTACATTTAAATACACATTGTGCATTTGAAGGTTGACCCACACCTGGCCTACTTATTCCTTCTTTCTTCATATGAAAGAGCTCCTGGTGTCACGCCCTGAACATAGAGAGCCCTTGTTTCTCTATGGTGTAGTAGGTCAGGGTGTGACTAGGGGGTATTCTAGTTTCCAATTTGTGTTCTAGTTTATATTTTCTATGTTGGTGTTTTGTATGATTTCCAATTAGAGGCAGCTGGTAATCTTTGTCTCTAATTGGGGATCATATTTAAGTAGCTATTTTTCCCACCTGTGTTTGTGGGATATTATGTTGTGTTTGTGCCTGTGCACAACGTAGGCACGTTTGGGCGGTCGTTTATTGCTTTTGCTTTTAAGTTTCACTTTCGAAATAAATATGTGGAACTCAACCTCCGCTGCGCCTTGCTCCTGTTCTTACGACAACCGTGAAACCTAGAACTAAAACTCATATCATATGATTAGATAAGAGACTGAATTAACCAACTGATGAGGTGGTGGATCATTCTACAGAAAGTATGTGTAACATACTGTATTCAAATGTTAAGCTATACATAAGAGTATCTGTATATTTCCCTTGCCATATTGCTTACCATATTATTGCTTGCCATGTCTTTTCTTTCTGCCAGGATTTGAGTGGATTCAATTTGATATCTCCATTTCTAGAGGTATATTTATATGCAAATTGTGTTGACTAATTTTGAGTTCAAATTGAATCTATTATTCTACGATTTTCCCCCTGAGCCTTGGTTTTCAAGTTCAGTCCATTTAATCTGACAGTCATTTCATCTCAACCTGTGACTGTATTCATTGTTTTATGCTAATTCAGTGTATCCTTCACTTCTATTTTATTACATTGATGAATACATGAGGTGACATTGAAAGTTGTATGTCATGAAAATAATTTGCAGAAATGTAACCTCTTATCCTTTCACTCTTACACATTAAAATGATATAATCCCTCTTATGATAAATATCATTATGTATATCTTCATGAATGTGTACATGTTCAATACCAGTATGTATATATCAAATATATAAACAGCAACAAGTCGGGTACTATTTTTATTTTTTTCTACCACTGTCAATGGTACCTTGTCCCCAGGCTAATTGTGACAGGGAGAGAGTGAGCCAGCGGGTGAACGAGACTGTCAATAGTGTATAGTGGAAATAATAATAATTTCCCCATGGTTCTTTACCCATCATTCTATAAACTTTTGGAGAGACCTGAGCACCTACTCTCGTGACCTACTGAGGAGTGTCTTCCATCTGGCCACTCTACCAAAAAGGCCTGAATGGTGGAGTACTAAAGAGATGGTTGTCCTTCTGGATGGTTCTCCCATCTCCACAGAGGAACTCTAGAGCTTTGTCAGAGTGGCCATCGGGCTCTTGGTCACCTCCCCTGACCAAGGCCCTTCTCCCCCGATTGCTCAGTTTGACCGGGCGGCCAGCTCTAGGATAAGGCTTGGTGGTTCCAATCTTCTTCCATTTAAGAATGATGGACGCCACTGTGGTCTTGGTACCCTTTCCCCAGATCTGTGCCTCGATACAATCCTGTCTCGGAGCTCTATGAACAATTCCTTCGACCTCATGGCTTGATTTTTGCTCTGACATGCACTGTCAACTGTGGGACCTTATAGACAGTTGTGTGCCTTTCCAAATCATGTCCAATAAATTGAATTTACCACGTGGACTCCAATCAAGTCTCATAGCAAAGAGTCTGAATACTTAGGTAAACAATGTATTTTTGTCTTTTATTTTTAATACATTTGCAAAAATGTAAAAAAAACAGTTTTCGCTTTGTCATTATGGGGTATTGTGTATAAATGGAGGATAAAAAAATTAAATCCATTTTAGAAGAAGGCATACATACACACATAACATGTGGAAAAAGTCTAGGGGTCTGAATACTTTCCAAAGGCACTGTATATTATGTGGTTTATGGACATGTTCTTCCTTTCACAATGTTGTGAATTAGCAGTCCAGTCCTTTAGGTGTAATTTAGCTTAATGAGCGTGCTGTTAATTTCTCTCACGATAATGTCTACTCGACCTGTCTATGACAGAGTTTTACTGTAACATGGGTGACTGTGAATAGTGGCACTGGGACACATGAGTAAGGCCAACTCCTGCCATGTAACCATGTACTATATGCTCACTGCGAGTTAAACAATGTGGAGAATGGAGAGGAGATAATGAAATGATAACTGAAAATGTTTTTTTTTGAGAATGGTCATGTTTGGCTAGCCATGTTTTTAATCCATGCACCCTTGCTCCTTTTCGGCTAACATGTTACAGTTGTGTACTTCTCAGAAATACATGTGATAACACACATATTACAATCTAAGGATCGGCACACTCACTGGTCTGTCTTGTTGTCCTTGTGAGGTCACTAGTCCAAAGGTGACAGGTCAGCCAATGAGAGGAGTTTCTACTGTAACTGTCTCCCGTGTTGATATGTAAAAGGTTATTTATACATCAAGAGGCATGTATGCTAGTTTGGGTCTTTAACAATGATGTACAGTACCATTCAAAAGTTTGGACACACCTACTCATTCAAGGGTTTTTCTTTATATTTACTATTTTCTACATTGTAGAATAATAGTGAAGACATCAACACTATGAAATGACACATATGGAATCATGTATTAACCAATAAAGTGTTATACAAATCAAAATATATTTATTATTTGAGATTCTTCAAAGTAGCCACCCTTTGCCTTGATGACAGCTTTGCACACTCTTGCCATTGTCTCAGCCAACTTCATGAGGTAGTCACCTGGCATGCATTTCAATTAACAGGTGTGCCTTGTTAAAAGTTCATTAGTTGAATTTCTTTCCTTAATGTGTTTGAGCCAATCAGTTGTGTTGTGACAAGGTAGAGGGGTATACAGAAAACCTTATTTGGTAAAAGACCAAGTCCACATTATGGCAAGAACAGCTCAAATAAGCAAAGAGAAATGACAGTCCATCATTACTTTAAGACATGAAGGTCAGTCAACCTGGAAAATTTCAAGAACTTTGAAAGTTTCTTCAAGTACAGTCGCAAAAACCATCAAGCACCGTGATTAAACTGGATCTCATGAGGACCACCACAGGAAAGGAAGACCCAGAGTTACCTTTGCTGCAGAGGGTTCATTAGAGTTACCAGCCTCAGAAATTGCAGCCCAAGTAAATGCTTCACAGAGTTCAAGTAACAGACACATCTCAACATCAACTGTTCAGAGGAGACTGCATGAATCAGGCCTTCATGGTCAAATTGCTGCAAAGAAACCACTACTAAAGGACACCAATAAGAAGAAGATACTTGCTTGGGCCAAGAAATACAATGTGTGGTATCCCACCGTGAAGCATGGAGGAGGAGGTGTGATGGTGTGGGGGTGCTTTGCTGGTTACAGTGATTTATTTAGAATTCAAGGCACACTTAAACAGCATGGCTACCACAGCATTCTGCTGTGATACGCCATCCCATCTGGTTTGCGCTTAGTGGGACTATCATTTGTTTTTCAACAGGACAATGACCCAACACACCTCCAGGCTGTGTAAGGCCTATTTGACCAAGAAGGAGAGTGGTGGAGTGCTGCATCAGATGACCTGGCCTCCACAATCACCGACCTCAATCCAATTGAGATTGTTTGGGATGAGTTGGACCGCAGAGTGAAGGAAAGCAGCCAACAAGTGCTCAGCATATGTGGGAACTCCTTCAAGACAGTTGGACAAGCATTCCGGGTGAAGCTGGTTGAGAGAATGCCAAGAGTGTGCAAACCTGTCATCAAGGCAAAGGGTGGCTATTTTGAAAAATCTCAAATATAAAATACATTTAGATTTGTTTAATGCTTTTTTTGTTTATTACATGATTCCATATGTGTTATTTCATAGTTTTATTCTATTATTCAATTAGAAAATAGTAAAAATAAAGAAAAACCCTTGAATGAATAGGTGTGTCCAAACTTTTGACTGGTACAGTATATGTACCTGTATATGTCTGGTTTTGCCTGGTTTTACTGGTTTTGTCTGGTTTTACTGGTTTTTCACCACACACTGTATTGTGACTGAGTGTCTGTGGCTGTCGTCACAGTAAGTCAACATTTCAGAGTGACAGATATATGATGATTGACAGGTTGTCTGTGGCATTGCGTTCATTTTTTTGGTACATGGGCTACTTTTGAATCAGACCCAATAGCCCACCCCATTCTGGCCTGATGCCAGAAATGAATGCTCCCTTTATTTTCTATGGCATTTCTATGAATGCTCCCTTTATTTTCTTTATTTTCTCTGTGCCTTTACCAAGTAGATATTAAATCCAATAACACAGGCCGTCTACATATGCCTACTATGGTGCCCACTGCTCACACCACTGAGCTGCTCCTATCCAGGGAAAGCATTTGAGGAAATAATGACTAGGTCTACCCCCACCTGGTCATATATGTGGGGGAGGTGGTGCTATTTCTAGTGATGGGAGAATGCTGGGGTGGTCACAAGTAGGACCTTAGTCACATGATCTCATGGCAACAGGACTTCTCATAAAACAATAGGCTACTGTGTGTGTGTGTGTGTGTGTGTGTGTGTGTGTGTGTGTGTGTGTGTGTGTGTGTGTGTGTGTGTGTGTGTGTGTGTGTGTGTGTTTTGCAGTGCACCAACATGAAGGCCCAGTTTACAAGGTCAAAACAAACCCCAGACCCCTAACCATAAACAAATACCATGCATCACATGTGGCCGGTTGTCACCCTCTAACACAAGAGGTCAAGGCTTTATCTACTTCTTTATATGCTTTATGTCCAATGACAGATATTGAGTAAGAAAGTCATGAACGAGCTAATGATCTCCTAGCCTGATATAAAACAATGGTGAGGTTAGAGGTTAGTCTGGTTTAGGAGGCTAGCAACC
This sequence comes from Oncorhynchus nerka, assembly GCF_034236695.1. Lineage (NCBI taxonomy): Eukaryota > Metazoa > Chordata > Actinopteri > Salmoniformes > Salmonidae > Oncorhynchus > Oncorhynchus nerka. Next base: position 14,782,333 of record NC_088404.1, on the reverse strand, counting down.
TCCAGGTCAAAATAATCTAATATTAGAGCTTCTGTAAGGAAGACAATGCAAAACATTTATGCTTCTTTTGTGGCTTTAAAACATTGTGTCTGTATCTGTGTCTCTGGGTTTAAGGTGGTTCTCAGACTGAGTTTGCCCGTTTGTCTATCTGATGCACCTTCTGGGGCGGCAGGTGGCCTAGTGGTTAGAGCGTTGGGCCAGTAACAGTAAGGTTGCTGGATCGAATCCCTGTGCTGACAAGGTAAATATCTGTCATTCTGCCCCTGAGCAAGGCAGTTAACCCACTGTTCCCCGAGTGCCGAAGACGTGGATATTGATTAAGGCAGCCCTCCGCACCTCTCTGATTCAGGTTTATCCAGTTAACATAGCAAACTGCTGTGGGGCTGCAGGTTTAGCAGTGTTCGAGTTCATGTTCATCATGTTCGAGTTCATGTTCATCATGTTGATTTGTGACCTGCTGTGCAGTAAAGCAGCTCAGTAAAAGCATTAAACAAATCTAAATGTATTTTATATTTGAGATTTTTCAAAATAGCCACCCATTGCCTTGATGACAGGCTTGCAAACTAAAGTAAGGGGGTCAATGAGGCTGTAAGATTAGCGAAGGACAGAGTTAAAAGACGGGCAGGAGGCCAACGTTCCATAAGCTCACATAACCTCCTCCTCTCCTCTTCCTCTCCTCTTCCTCTCCTCCTCCTCTCCTCCGCCACCCCTGGCTGCCAAAGACACTGACACAAATAATCCTAAAGTGTTATTACCTTGGCTTGATCACAATCTCTGGCCTTCAAGTTTGTTGACGACTAGAAGAAATGGAGTGCCGAGCACGCCCCCATCCACATCGATGGGTCTGTAGTGGTGTGGGTCAAGAGCTTCAGGTTCCTCGGTGTCCACATCACTAAGGAATTAACATGGTCCACACACACCGACAAGAGTTGTGAAGAGGGCACGACATCACCTCTTCCTCCTCAAGAGGCTGAAAAGATTTGGCGTGGGCCCTCAGATCCTCAAAAAGCTTTACAGCTGCACCATTGAGAACATGAGAGCTTTATCAAATAAAATAAAATGTTATTTGTCATATACACATGGTTAGCAGATGTTAATGCGAGTGTAGCGAAATGCTTGTGCTTCTAGTTCCGATAATGCAGTAATAACCAACGAGTAATCTAACCTAACAATTCCACAACTGTAAAGGGATAAAGAATATGTACATAAAGATATATGAATGAGTGATGGTACAGAACGGCATAGGCAAGATGCAGTAGATGTTCTAGAGCACAGTATATACATATGAGATGAGTAATGTAGGGTATATAAACATAAAGTGGCATAGTTTAAAGTGGCTAGTGATACATGTATTACATAAAGATGGCAAGATGCAGTAGATGATATAGAGTACAGTATATACATATACATATGAGATGAGTAATGTAGGGTATGTAAACATTATATTAAGTGGCATTGTTTAAAGTGGCTAGTGATACATTTTTTACATCAATTTCCATCAATTCCATTATTAAAGTGGCTGGAGTTGAGTGAGTATGTTTGCAGCAGCCACTCAATGTTAGTGGTGGCTGTTTAACAGTCTGATGGCCTTGAGATAGAAGCTGTTTTTCAGTCTCTCTGTCCCAGCTTTGATGCACCTGTACTGACCTCGCCTTCTGGATGATAGCGGGGTGAACAGGCAGTGGCTCGGGTGGTTGTTGTCCTTGATGATCTTTATGGCCTTCCTGTGACATCGGGTGGTGTAGGTGTCCTGGAGGGCAGGTAGTTTGCCCCCGGTGATGCGTTGTGCAGACCTCACTACCCTCTGGAGAGCCTTACGGTTGTGGGCGGAGCAGTTGCCGTACCAGGCGGTGATCCTGAGGTTGAAGAGGCGCTGCTGCGCCTTCTTCACAACGCTCTCTGTGTGGGTGGACCAATTCAGTTTGTCCGTGATGTGTACGCCGAGGAACTTGAAACTTACTTCCCTCTTCACTACTGTCCCGTCGATGTGGATAGGGGGGTGCTCCCTCTGCTGTTTCCTGAAGTCCACAATCATCTCCTTTGTGTTGTTGACATTGAGTGTAAGGTTATTTTCCTGACACCACACTCCAAGGGCCCTCACCTCCTCCCTGTAGGCCGTCTCGTCATTGTTGGTAATCAAGCCTACCACTGTAGTGTCGTCATCAAACTTGATGATTGAGTTGGAGACGTGCATGGCCACACAGTCGTGGGTGAACAGGGAGTACAGCAGAGGGCTCAGAACGCACCCTTGTGGGGCCCCAGTGTTGAGGATCAGCGGGGTGGAGATGTTGTTACCTACCCTCACCACCTGGGGGCGTCAGGAAGTCCAGTACCCAGTTGCACAGGGCGGGGTCGAGACCCAGGGTCTCGAGCTTGATGACGAGTTTGGAGGGTACTATGGTGTTATATGATGAGCTGTAGTCGATGAACAGCATTCTCACATAGGTATTCCTCTTGTCCAGATGGGGTAGGGCAGTGTGCAGTGTGCAGTGTGCAGTGTGCAGTGTGGTTGCGATTGCGTCATCTGTGGACCTATTGGGGCGGTAAGCAAATTGGAGTGGGTCTAGGGTGTCAGGTAGGGTGGAGGTGATATGGTCCTTGACCAGTCTCTCAAAGCACTTCATGATGACGGAAGTGAGTGCTAGCTCAGTTACCTTAGCTTTCTTGGGAACAGAAACAATGGTGCCCCCCTTGAAGCATGTTGGAACAGCAGACTGGGATAAGGATTGATTGAATATGTCTGTAAACCCACCAGCCAGCTGGTCTGCGCATGCTCTGAGGACGCGGCTGGGGATGCCGTCTGGGCCTGCAGCCTTGCGAGGGTTAACACATTTAAATGTTTTACTCACCTCGGCTCTCCGCAGGTTTTGGTAGCGGAGAGAATAGCTACACTGTTTGTATTCGGTCATGTTTCCGGTCACCTTGCCCTGGTTAAAAGCAGTGGTTCGCGCTTTCAGTTTCGCGCGAATGCTGCCATCAATCCACGGTTTCTGTTTTGGGAATGTTTTAATCGTTGTTGTGGGTATAACATCGCCGATGCACTTTCTAATGAATTCGCTCACCGAATCAGCGTATTCGTTATAGTTGTTGTTGGACGCAATGCGGAATATATCCCAATCCACGTGATCGAAGCAATCTTGACGCGTGGAATCAGATTGGTCGGACCAGCGCTGAACAGACCTGAGCGCGGGTGCTTCCTGTTTTAGTTTATGTCTGTAGGCTGGAAGCAACAAAATGGAGTCGTGGTCATCTTTTCCGAAAGGAGGGCGAGGGAGGGCCTTATATGCGTCGCGGAAATTAGAATAACAATGATCCAGGGTTTTACCAGCCCTGATAGAATTTAGGGAGTCTTGTTTTCAGATTAGCCTTGATAAAATTCCCAGCTACAATGAATGCAGCCTCAGGATTTGTGGTTTCCAGTTTTCATAGAGTCAAATAAAGTTAGTTCAGGGCCATCAATGTTTCTGCTTGGGGAATATATACGGCTGTGATTATAATCGAAGAGAATTCCCTTGGTAGATAATGCTGTCGACATTTGATTGTGAGGAATTCAGAGAGTCAGGTGAACAGAAGAACTTGAGTTCCTGTATGTTGTTATGATCACACCACGTCTCGTTAATCATAAGGCATACCCCCCCCGCCCCTCTTCTGTCGGCGCGATGCGTGAAGAAACCAGCTGGCTGCACCGACTCCGTTAGCGTCTCTCGAGTGAGCCATGTTTCCGTGAAGCAAAGAACGTTACTTTTTTCTTACGTTGTTTTGGGTCGCCGGCTGGGATCCGATCCATTGTCCTGGGTGGACAATAGCAGACGGTGTCTGAGGAAGCACCCCAAAATTGTCAAAGACTCTAGCCACTCAATCCATAGACTGTTCTCTCTGCTACCGCACGGTAAGCGGTACCGGTGCATCAAGTCTGTAACCAACAGGAACCTGAACAGCTTCTACCCCCAAGCCATAAGACTGCTAAACAAGACTGGTAAACAAGACTCAATGCTGGTACTCCCTGCACATATGTTATGTTATTACCCCGTACCCCTGCATATTGACTCAGTCCTGGTACTCCCTGTATATAGCCATGCTATTACCTCATACCCCTGAACAACGGCTCAGTACAGGTACTCCCTGTATATAGCCATGTTATTACCTCGTACCCCTGCACATTGACTCAGTACTGATACTCCCTGTATATAGCCATGTTATTACCTCGTACCCCTGAACAACGGCTCAGTACTGGTACCCCCTGTATATAGCCATGTTATTACCTCATACCCCTAAACAACAACTTAGTACTGGTACTCCCTGTATATAGCCATGTTATTACCTCATACCCCTAAACAACGACTCAGTACTGGTACTCCCTGTATATAGCCATGTTAGTACCTCATACCCCTAAACAACGAGTTAGTACTGGTGCTCCCTGTATATAGCCATGGTATTACCTCGTCCTCCTGCACATTGACTCAGTACTGGTGCTCCCTGTATATAGCCATGTTATTACCTCATACCCCTAAACAACGACTCAGTACTGGTACTCCCTGTATATAGCCATGTTATTACCTCATACCCCTAAACAACGACTCAGTACTGGTACTCCCTGTATATAGCCATGTTAGTACCTCATACCCCTAAACAACGACTTAGTACTGGTACTCCCTGTATATAGCTATGTTATTACCTCATACCCCTAAACAACAACTCAGTACTGGTACCCCCTGTATATAGCTATGTTATTACCTCATACCCCTAAACAACGACTCAGTACTGGTACTCCCTGTATATAGCCATGTTATTACCTCATACCCCTAAACAACAACTCAGTACTGGTACCCCCTGTATATAGCTATGTTATTACCTCATACCCCTAAACAACGACTCAGTACTGGTACCCCCTGTATATAGCTATGTTATTACCTCATACCCCTAAACAACAACTCAGTACTGGTACTCCCTGTATATAGCTATGTTATTACCTCATACCCCTAAACAACAACTCAGTACTGGTACCCCCTGTGTATAGCTATGTTATTACCTCATACCCCTAAACAACGACTCAGTACTGGTACTCCCTGTATATAGCCATGTTATTACCTCATACCCCTAAACAACGACTTAGTACTGGTACTCCCTGTATATAGCCATGTTATTACCTCATACCCCTAAACAACGACTTAGTACTGGTACTCCCTGTATATAGCCATGTTATTACCTCATACCCCTGAACAACGACTTAGTACTGGTACTTCCTGTATATAGCCATGTTATTACCTCATACCCCTAAACAACGACTCAGTACTGGTACTCCCTGTATATAGCCATGTTATTACCTCATACCCCTAAACAACAACTCAGTACTGGTACCCCCTGTATATAGCCATGTTATTACCTCATACCCCTAAACAACGACTTAGTACTGGTACCCCCTGTATATAGCCATGTTATTACCTCATACCCCTAAACAACAACTCAGTACTGGTACTCCCTGTATATAGCTATGTTATTACCTCATACCCCTGAACAACAACTCAGTACTGGTGCCCCCTGTATATAGCCATGTTATTACCTCATACCCCTAAACAACAACTCAGTACTGGTACCCCCTGTATATAGCTATGTTATTACCTCGTACCCATAAACAACGACTTAGTACTGGTACCCCCTGTATATAGCCATGTTATTACCTCATACCCCTAAACAACGACTTAGTACTGGTACTCCCTGTATATAGCTATGTTATTACCTCATACCCATAAACAACGACTTAGTACTGGTACTCCCTGTATATAGCTATGTTATTACTTCATACCCCTAAACAACGACTTAGTACTGGTACCCCCTGTATATAGCTATGTTATTACCTCGTACCCATAAACAACGACTTAGTACTGGTACCCCCTGTATATAGCCATGTTATTACCTCGTCCTCCTGCACATTGACTCAGTACTGGTGCTCCCTGTATATAGCCATGTTATTACCTCGTCCTCCTGCACATTGACTTAGTACTGGTACCCCCTGTATATAGCCATGTTATTACCTCGTCCTCCTGCACATTGACTCAGTACTGGTGCTCCCTGTATATAGCCATGTTATTACCTCGTCCTCCTCCACATTGACTCAGTACTGGTGCTCCCTGTATATAGCCATGTTATTACCTCGTCCTCCTGCACATTGACTTAGTACTGGTACCCCCTGTATATAGCCATGTTATTACCTCATACCCCTAAACAACAACTCAGTACTGGTACTCCCTGTATATAGCCATGTTATTACCTCATACCCCTAAACAACGAGTTAGTACTGGTGCTCCCTGTATATAGCCTTGTTATTACCTCGTCCTCCTGCACATTGACTCAGTACTGGTGCTCCCTGTATATAGCCATGTTATTACCTCATACCCCTAAACAACGACTTAGTACTGGTACTCCCTGTATATAGCCATGTTATTACCTCATACCCCTAAACAACGACTCAGTACTGGTACTCCCTGTATATAGCCATGTTATTACCTCATACCCCTAAACAACGAGTTAGTACTGGTGCTCCCTGTATATAGCCATGTTATTACCTCGTCCTCCTGCACATTGACTCAGTACTGGTGCTCCCTGTATATAGCCATGTTATTACCTCATACCCCTAAACAACGACTTAGTACTGGTACTCCCTGTATATAGCTATGTTATTACCTCATACCCCTAAACAACAACTCAGTACTGGTACTCCCTGTATATATCCATGTTATTACCTCATACCCCTAAACAACGACTCAGTACTGGTACTCCCTGTATATAGCCATGTTATTACCTCGTCCTCCTGCACATTGACTTAGTACTGGTACCCCCTGTATATAGCCATGTTATTACCTCGTCCTCCTGCACATTGACTCAGTACTGGTGCTCCCTGTATATAGCCATGTTATTACCTCGTCCTCCTCCACATTGACTCAGTACTGGTGCTCCCTGTATATAGCCATGTTATTACCTCGTCCTCCTGCACATTGACTTAGTACTGGTACCCCCTGTATATAGCCATGTTATTACCTCATACCCCTAAACAACGACTTAGTACTGGTACTCCCTGTATATAGCTATGTTATTACCTCATACCCCTAAACAACAACTCAGTACTGGTACTCCTGTATATATCCATGTTATTACCTCATACCCCTAAACAACGACTTAGTACTGGTACTCCCTGTATACTCCCTGTATACTAGCTATGTTATTACCTCATACCCCTAAACAACAACTCAGTACTGGTACTCCTGTATATAGCCATGTTATTACCTCATACCCCTAAACAACAACTTAGTACTGGTACTCCCTGTATATAGCCATGTTATTACCTCATACCCCTAAACAACGACTCAGTACTGGTACTCCCTGTATATAGCCATGTTATTACCTCATACCCCTAAACAACGAGTTAGTACTGGTGCTCCCTGTATATAGCCATGTTATTACCTCGTCCTCCTGCACATTGACTCAGTACTGGTGCTCCCTGTATATAGCCATGTTATTACCTCATACCCCTAAACAACGACTTAGTACTGGTACCCCTTGTCTATAGCTATGTTATTACCTCATACCCCTAAACAACGACTCAGTACTGGTACTCCCTGTATATAGCCATGTTATTACCTCATACCCCTAAACAACGACTTAGTACTGGTACTCCCTGTATATAGCCATGTTATTACCTCATACCCCTAAACAACGACTTAGTACTGGTACTCCCTGTATATAGCCATGTTATTACCTCATACCCCTAAACAACAACTCAGTACTGGTACTCCCTGTATATAGCCATGTTATTACCTCATACCCCTAAACAACGACTTAGTACTGGTACTCCCTGTATATAGCTATGTTATTACCTCATACCCCTAAACAACGACTCAGTACTGGTACTCCCTGTATATAGCCATGTTATTACCTCATACCCCTAAACAACGACTTAGTACTGGTACTCCCTGTATATAGCCATGTTATTACCTCATACCCCTAAACAACAACTCAGTACTGGTACTCCCTGTATATAGCCATGTTATTACCTCATACCCCTAAACAACGACTTAGTACTGGTACTCCCTGTATATAGCTATGTTATTACCTCATACCCCTAAACAACGACTCAGTACTGGTACTCCCTGTATATAGCTATGTTATTACCTCATACCCCTAAACAACAACTCAGTACTGGTACTCCCTGTATATAGCCATGTTATTACCTCAAACCCCTAAACAACGACTTAGTACTGGTACCCCCTGTATATAGCTATGTTATTACGTCATAACCCTAAACAACGACTCAGTACTGGTACTCCCTGTATATAGCCATGTTATTACCTCATACCCCTAAACAACGACTTAGTACTGGTACTCCCTGTATATAGCCATGTTATTACCTCATACCCCTAAACAACGACTTAGTACTGGTACTCCCTGTATATAGCCATGTTATTACCTCATACCCCTAAACAACAACTCAGTACTGGTACCCCCTGTATATAGCCATGTTATTACCTCATACCCCTAAACAACGACTTAGTACTGGTACCTCCTGTATATAGCCATGTTATTACCTCATACCCCTAAACAACGACTTAGTACTGGTACCTCCTGTATATAGCTATGTTATTACCTCATACCCCTAAACAACGACTCAGTACTGGTACCCCCTGTATATAGCCATGTTATTACCTCATACCCCTAAACAACGACTTAGTACTGGTACCTCCTGTATATAGCCATGTTATTACCTCATACCCCTAAACAACGACTCAGTACTGGTACTCCCTGTATATAGCCATGTTATTACCTCATACCCCTAAACAACGACTTAGTACTGGTACCTCCTGTATATAGCCATGCTATCGTTTACTCCTTATTGTTATTTATTATTCACTGTGTATTCATTCCTCATATCCCCATTTCTATTATATAAAATAAACATCTGTATCTTTAAATCTACATCGTTGGAAAACAACCCGTAAGAATTTCACTGTTAGTCTATGAAGCATTTGACTAATAACATTTGATTTGATTTAATTCTAAAATAAAATGAACCTTACTACTTAACTGCAGCATAATTTAATGACCTTGCTACGCTAACAGTCTTATCCTATGTCAACCTATTAGTTAGTGTGTTAGTGTGGCTGCATTTACACAGGCAGCCCAATTCTGATATTTACCTAAATATTGGCAAAAGAGCCCAATTCTAAACTAACAATTGGCAAAAGTGATCTGATCTGTCAAAAGACCAATTAGTGGGTAAAGATCAGAATTCCTCCCTTGTTATAATTTGAATAGTCTCTTCTTCTGCCATCAACCATGTCGACTGTGGGTGAAATAGGCTACTGTTCCATGTGTATGGCTGGAAAGACAGACTATCATCTGATTCTGAATCTTGTCTTCTTGTCAGTAATTGAATAGCCACTGGGGGGCATCTAGGGATGTTTCAACCACCACATTCAGTAGAAGTGCTGTGGACGCCCCTCCTTCAACACCATTCAAACCATCACTTCCTTTTTGGTCATCTCCTTCTGAACAACTTCCTCTGGTCTGTGGTTGACATTAGACCTGGTAACCAGATTCATGCAACTGTGGTCAACGAGGGTCAGTATGGAATAGAGTCTGTTGTCACTGTGGTTTACCACTGTGTAAAGACTTACTTCATTGACAGGCTATGAGGACAATCATTTTACTGTAGGAACATCAGGGTTGGGATCAATTCAGACAGTTAATTGAAATTCCAATTTCCCTCATTGACATGACATAATTCAATTAACTTCATTGGAAGGAGTCAAGCCCAAGCCTGAGGGACACATTCTCTGGTCATTGAACACTAAGCAGTTGTAACTGTGTTGCTTCCTTCCCTAACCTTGTCCCAACCCGGACATGAAACAGGGACCCTCTGAACACATCAACAACCATCGTTCCACAAAGCCACAAACCTTGCAGAGGAAGGGATTCAACCACTTCAAGGTCTCAGAGTGAGTGACGTCTCTGTATTCAACACTAATAACGCGCACCGCTAACTAGCTAGCCATTTCACATCGGTTACACAGTCACCATAGATGTTTATTTTGGTTTGTTAAAGTATGTCCTACATTTATATTGGTTAAAACAGTCTTGTCATTGTATGTCTTTATATGACTATTGTCCACTCCCATTGCTACTGAGTCTCTGAAACGTCCTTTGAAGGCCTGGCGGGGGTTCCATAGAGGCTTTGCGTTGTCACTAGTCTCTGGTTGGTTGTCTGTATAACACTGTGTCTGAAATACAGATAGACAGACAGACAAAGGGCCATATCTCCATTATGACTGATGCACCAGACCTTATTTATAGTGGCCTCCAACATGCCTTTCTCTGCAGATGCATCATCAACCTGTCTTCCAGTTGTCCAACTATAGACCAGGGCTCCGCCAACCAGCTATAAATTATCAGAGGCCAAATGAGACTCTTGAGTGAGTGTGTGTGCACGTGTGTGTGTGTGTATGTGCACGTGTGTGTGTGTGTGTGTGTGCACGTGTGTGTGTGTGAGTGTGTGTGCACGTGTGTGTGTGTGTGTGTGTGAATGTGCATCTATGTGTGTGTGTTTGTGCTTTTAAGTTCCGCATTGGTTTGTAAGGGTGACAATGTCTCCTAAAAGGCCTGAGGTTTTGAAGGTATGTGATGGCATGGGTCCTGCGTATTCCTATTTAAATTCAGAGAGCAGGTGAGCCAGGCGCACTCTCCTCTCGTCTCTCTCTCTTTCAAGGGACTGTAACACATCGCCTCCTGTCCAGCTCTCCAGGGTAAGTCCTGCACACATGCAATTCTCTGTTTCAATGGGATTATGGGATTACCGTAATAGTAATTTATCTCATAGTATTACATTTACGTTAGTCATTTGGCAGACGCTATTCTCTCATCCAAAGCAATTTACGATCAGTGACTTTATCATAATTACCACACATGACTATGTAATCTATATGTATAATTTATACTTAAACACAGAACACACAGTAGGTTACAGGCATGTGTGGACCCCAGGAAGAGTAGCTGCTGCTTTTGCAACAAATACCAAATATGAGAGAAAAAGAGCCATTCAAGTATTTTCAGACAGATTATGTTAATATATAAGTGATCTCACAACCACATGGCTAACGTGGATAGGAAATGCAATACAAGTCCTTGCTTTAATAGATTTTTAAGAACTTCTTTTGACTGTGTTTTAGGCTGTTGGTTAGGACCAACACAGAAATACCTTTTAAGCACTTAAAGCGATTAAAATGTAACACTGTCCTCTTTATTGTACATTACAATAACATAACAGTTAGTCAATCAAATCATTGGTCAGTCAACTAAAAGTGAATTATGGGTCCAGCATGGCATATGAGAACAGCAACAAGAACAGCACAGACAGACAGCCGGACAGACGGACAGACGGACAGACGGACAGACGGACAGACGGACGGACAGACAGACAGACAGACAGACAGACAGACAGACAGACAGACAGACAGACAGACAGACAGACAGACAGACAGACAGACAGACAGACAGACAGACAGACAGACAGACAGACAGACAGACAGACAGACAGACAGACAGACAGACAGACAGACAGACAGACAGACAGACAGACAGACAGACAGACAGACAGAGACACTGCTACAGAATGAGACCACAGTGGGAAGGGCAGCTACTGTTAAAGACATGCTCCGGAACTTTGGCAACTATTAAGCCTTTTTTAAACCTCTCGCTTTGGGCTGGATGTGTCAATGTGTTGTTCATACATGCATAATCTATGAGCAGAATTAATGTTTTACATTAATTAGCCACAAAATCCCTAGTTTGAAAGCGACTGTTTTTCTGGAAGCTGTGTTTCTCCATTTTCCCTCCATTTTCCCCCATGTGAGCCAGCAACCTAGTAATTAAATGTAAACCAATGAGCTTCAGTCCCTCGCCACTTGAGTGACAGCTAGCAAGAGTCTCATCCTGCACGCACACAAGAGAGAGAGAGCGAGAGAGCAATGACATGGTGCACATATCTGCACATATGTGACGTAGTATGCAATTTTCAGGGAGCGTTACTTTCAGAACTACTGGCTAAAAAGTATACTCTTTAATGCGGTAATACCTTGTTTTGTTACTACCATATGCCATGTGTGAAACACATTGCACTCTGACACACCTGACAACTGGTCTGTTTGGTGTGTGTGTGTGTGTGTGTGTGTGTGTGTGTGTGTGTGTGTGTGTGTGTGTGTGTGTGTGTGTGTGTGTGTGTGTGTGTGTGTGTGTGTGTGTGTGTGTGTGTGTGTGTGTGTGTGTGCGCGCGCGTGCGTGCGTGCGTGCGTGTGTGTGTAGGCCTACAGTAACCGGACACAACCATGTGTGACGAAGAAGAGACAACAGCCTTGGTATGCGACAACGGCTCAGGACTGGTGAAGGCTGGCTTTGCCGGTGACGATGCCCCCAGGGCAGTGTTCCCCTCTATTGTGGGGCGCCCCCGTCATCAGGTCAGACCCCATCTTACTCTCCTCTACTACCCTTCCATGTCAATCAGAGGGGTCATTCCTGAAATAGAGCCGCAACACTATTGTTAGTCGGTCATTGCTCCTACAGTATGGCTAACCTGGGCTCAGATCTGTTTGTGCTCTTGCCAACTACATTGCTGTCATTACCAAACCAAACATGGCATGACGATGAGTGAAAAGGAGTTGGCATGATGGCACAACCAGACTGGCACTCAGACTACAGTACGGACAAGTTTCCTGAATCCAGATGAAGCCTAGACCTGGACCAACAAAAAAAAACACTTTCAATGGAGATTCTCTATTGAGCATACTTTTTTAGTTTAGTAGGTTTAATCTGGGTCTGGGAAACCAGACCGTGTGTCATGTGCAGATCAATATGTGTCTGTTTCTGTTCACGTTCACATCTGGACCACAGGAGGCTGCTGAGGGGAGAACGGCTCATAATAATGGCCGGAACGGAATAAACGGAATGGCATCAAACACCTGGAGACCATGTGTTTGGTGTATTTAATACCATTCCACTGATTCCACTCCAGTCATTACCACAAACCCGTCCTCCCAGCTGTGACCTGTACCTACTGTACATATGAATGAGCCTTGACTGTCTCTCTCTAACCCTGCAGGGTGTGATGGTGGGTATGGGTCAGAAGGACTCCTATGTAGGAGACGAGGCCCAGAGCAAGAGAGGTATCCTGACCCTCAAGTACCCCATTGAGCATGGCATCATCACTAACTGGGACGACATGGAGAAGATCTGGCATCACACCTTCTACAATGAGCTGCGTGTGGCCCCTGAAGAGCACCCCGTCCTGCTAACTGAGGCCCCCCTCAACCCCAAGGCCAACAGGGAGAAGATGACCCAGGTGGGTCACCTGCCTTAATTAATCCATTTACCTGGCTGGCAATCTTATGCTGTTTAGCATTACATCACAACTAATGTTGATTGATGATGTTCTTATATTTGCTTTATATTATTATTAGGTGCATTGCCAAATAATGGATTTATGAGCCTGTTTTCTAAAAGCGTGGGGTTTTCTTCCTGACAGATCATGTTTGAGACCTTCAATGTGCCAGCTATGTATGTGGCCATCCAGGCTGTGCTGTCTCTGTATGCCTCTGGTCGTACAACAGGTGAGTGCGCCTCCTAACCCAAAACCCAATAAGTGACGTATGGTACAGCGAATGCATACATTTTTAGAATGTTTGGCACCAGCAGGAATGAAAAACCCACAACCCTGGCATTGACCACTTTGATGCTCGTCAGTGTGTTTGTACTAATGTGTCTCACCTGTGCAGGTATTGTGCTGGACGCTGGTGATGGTGTGACCCACAACGTGCCCGTGTATGAGGGTTACGCCTTGCCCCACGCCATCATGAGACTGGACTTGGCTGGCAGAGACCTGACTGATTATCTGATGAAGATCCTCACTGAGAGAGGATACTCTTTCGTTACCACCGGTAACCATGGAGACCTTTTTAGATACAACCAAACTCATCTACAACTATATCAATATTGACAGAAATGTTTATTTTGTACCTTCTAACAGTATCATAAAAAATGTCACCTTTCACCCAGTTTATATGATGTGTCAACACCTGATTTGTTTTGTTTAATTGCATCTTGTCACCTTTGTTGATCTCTCATTATTTTACAGTGTATCCTATTGGCAAAATAGAGTAACTGCAATCCTTCATTATTTTCCTAGTGTAGTGACTGTGCCTGTAGAAGAGCCTGATCAGTGTAGTTAGATTTGACACATAGGTTAAGGTCCCCCTCTACAGTTACCGTTTCTTCCTTTATGCCTGTCCACGGTTGGCAACATGATCTCACAAACTCCATGCTATATTTGAATCCCACAGCTGAGAGAGAGATCGTGCGTGACATCAAGGAGAAGCTGTGCTACGTGGCTCTGGACTTTGAGAATGAGATGGCCACCGCTGCCTCCTCCTCCTCTCTGGAGAAGTCCTACGAGTTGCCCGACGGACAGGTCATCACCATCGGTAACGAGAGGTTCCGTTGCCCAGAGACCCTCTTCCAGCCCTCCTTCATCGGTCAGTACAAATTCTTACAACTTCACAATGTTCTATAGCCTGGTCCCAGATCAGTTTGTCTGAAGACAACACAAATAGATCTGGGACCAGGCTAGATATTCTGTGCTGTAGCACAAGTAATGTATTTAAGATCATGCAGGATAAGAGGAAGTAAAAGTCACCATATGGATCATTCATGAAGGATATTTATTGATATAATTTTCCAGAGAGTACTCTGTGTGTCAATATTTCATTGTCTATTATATCTTGCTTATGAAGTTTGTGGTTTGGTTTGATCCTCTCTTTTCCAACGGAGGCTTCACTACACATGACATGGCTCAGAATCCATTGCTCTGTTCCTTTATTCTCTTGCCCAAGACTGTTATCCCCATAGGTATGCAGTTCAGAATATGGGTGTAAAGACTGTTATCCCCATAGGTATGCAGTTCAGAATATGGGTGTAAAGACTGTTATCCCCATAGGTATGCAGTTCAGAATATGGGTGTAAAGACTGTTATCCCCATAGGTATGCAGTTCAGAATATGGGTGTAAAGACAGTTATCCCCATAGGTATGCAGTTCAGAATATGGGTGTAAAGACTGTTATCCCCATAGGTATGCAGTTCAGAATATGGGTGTAAAGACAGTTATCCCCATAGGTATGCAGATCAGAATACGGGTGTAAAGACTGTTATCCCCATAGGTATGCAGTTCAGAATATGGGTGTAAAGACTGTTATCCCCAAAGGTATGCAGTTCAGAATATGGGTGTAAAGACTGTTA
Source organism: Oncorhynchus nerka (assembly GCF_034236695.1). Lineage (NCBI taxonomy): Eukaryota > Metazoa > Chordata > Actinopteri > Salmoniformes > Salmonidae > Oncorhynchus > Oncorhynchus nerka. Next base: position 14,767,003 of record NC_088404.1, on the reverse strand, counting down.
TCCCCATAGGTATGCAGTTCAGAATATGGGTGTAAAGACTGTTATCCCCATAGGTATGCAGTTCAGAATATGGGTGTAAAGACTGTTATCCCCATAGGTATGCAGTTCAGAATATGGGTGTAAAGACTGTTATCCCCATAGGTATGCAGTTCAGAATATGGGTGTAAAGACTGTTATCCCCATAGGTATGCAGTTCAGAATATGGGTGTAAAGACAGTTATCCCCATAGGTATGCAGATCAGAATACGGGTGTAAAGACTGTTATCCCCATAGGTATGCAGTTCAGAATATGGGTGTAAAGACTGTTATCCCCATAGGTATGCAGTTCAGAATATGGGTGTAAAGACTGTTATCCCCATAGGTATGCAGTTCAGAATATGGGTGTAAAGACTGTTATTTGTTATCCCCATAGGTATGGAGTCTGCTGGTATCCATGAGACCACATACAACGGCATCATGAAGTGCGACATTGACATCCGTAAGGACCTGTACGCCAACAACGTCTTGTCTGGCGGTACCACCATGTACCCTGGTATCGGTGACCGCATGCAGAAGGAAATCACAGCCCTGGCCCCCAGCACTATGAAAATCAAGGTATGTATAATATATGCATCTTATTCTCTTTGATAATTACATCCAGCTAACCTTACCACCATCCAATTACTGTGAGTCAATTATTTAACAGTGATGAACCTGAAAGTACTTTGAGGAAAAAGTTTCATAGTACCCTTGGTGAAGCAAAGTTTGATTAGTATAGACACTTGACTTTGCATAAAAACCCAACTTGACTCGGTCCTAACCGCTGACTATCGCTCCCTGTAGATGATTGCCCCCCCTGAGCGTAAATACTCAGTCTGGATCGGCGGCTCCATCCTGGCCTCCCTGTCTACCTTCCAGGCCATGTGGATCAGCAAAGACGAGTATGAGGAGGCCGGGCCCTCAATCGTCCACAGGAAGTGCTTCTAAATTACCCTCTCCTCCTATCTCGACTCTCTTCCTGCCCTAAAATCTTGGCTCTCTGTTTTTCTCATGTGTCTCTAATCCCCACAAACGACCCATTGTATTTGTTTACTGTTTGTGCAATCTGTATTATGGGTCATCGGACTGTCAGGATATTTACAAGCATTTCGCAACACCCGCAATAACATCTGCTAAACACGTGTATGTGACCAATAACATTTGATTTGATTTGATATTGCTAAATAAATGAATTCTGCCTTTTGACTTCCCTGTGCAGTTGCTTATGTGACCTTATGAAATGTAATATAATCAGGTTCATTAAAAGTAGTTTGACAAAAAATGACTTCTTCCAGGACAATTTTGCATAATCACAAGTCTACAGTGTTAATAGATGTCACAGGGCATGCAGAGTAACTGCATTTCCATTCCACTAATTAGACATTCTGGGATATGCTTATATATTATTTACACATATGACATTTGACATTTTCTGTTGAAAGCTTTTTCAAACATAGAAAAAAAATGCTAATATACTTCCATTATTATCTGAGTGGACTCCATACATTAACATTACAGCTACACATCAAATGAAGTGGTTTGGGTTTGATGTTTAGTTTGATGTAGATGAGGTCCCAGTTGAAATATACTGTAATGTGACGCAATGCCCACTGGGTGGCAGAAGTGAGTCTTTTCAGGGCGGTGAAGTCACTCGCTCAGACCCGTTCAATAAGCTCTTGGGTGTTGTTTGCACATTAGCTGTATGATGACAAACACAGTCAAATATGTTGCAGGCAACAGATACATCAACATACAGAGAATATTATTTCATCTGTACTACAGGTTAGATAATATTTGGAGCCACAGCCAAAATTTAGTAGCAGTGTAGACATGCACTGTCGTCTCCATCCTCCCAATATGAGAATAAGACATGCAATTGCAATCTAGGACAGAGGCGGTATGTACCATGGACCTTTCACTCTGCTACATGCTATATTTCCTGCTGAAAGGGGAATGGGAGTGTCTCGTCTGCTTCTTCACGTGGTACCAATCAGAGGGAGATTGCAGTATTACTGTCCAGGGAACACGAGAGCAACTTGATTATCTGACTTGGGTTACTTCTGAAATCCTGTTCCCTGTATAGTGCACCACTTTCGACAGTAGCTTAGTGCACTACTTTTGAGCAGCGTCAAAAGTAGTGCACTACAGTGAATTTGCACTTCTCCACAGAGATTTTTAATTTATACACATGAATACATTTGCAATTCTGTGTTGAAAACAGCATTTTACTACACCCACAATAACATCTGCTAAATATGTGTATGGGACCAATAACATTTTATTTGACTGTAATGTAAATTGTTTGATTGGTCTAGCAAGCTGTCTGAAAGAGAAAATAACAAATAAGACTAATCCCACCCTGTAAATTACTGCACCTCATTTCACATTTCACAGTACAAAAATGCAATGAATTTGTTATTACTGTGGAGGTACCATGTACTTTTTGAATAAATAACAGTTAGGTTTTGTAAAGAATGGGCTTCTGTACCCTAATATCTCTTGACAAATCCATTGACTTCTATATATTTTTGTGGTAGACAAGGGCCACAATGTCGTGATTATGGGCACAACTGACCAAACAATTCAGACACAATAGAAGAATGGGGGAGCAACATATTTAGCTGTTTGTCAGACAGACATGAACTTCCTCCACCTGTATGCTTGGTTATAATACAACCCAGGCTTACTTCAGGCTTACTTCAGGCTTACTTCAGGCTTACTTCAGGCTTACTTCTTACTTCTTGCTCTGTGAGTGATTGTGATTGTGATTTCTCATGGAGCGAGCTACTGTAACATAAGGTTATGATGCCAAACTTAGTTCTGCAGCCAGCCAGCCCAGCAGCCTCTGACCCACTTCTGTCTCGCCTCTCCTCTCCAGGCTGGGTAGAGAAGTTAAAGATAAATTAAGGTGGAGGTATCAGGGATGGGGGGGGGGTGATTTATTTTCCCCCGACCACATCTCTCTCACAGGAAGGAAGGAAGGAAGGAATCAAACAGGAAGAGAAAGGGACCACAGAGGCGGATGTAGGCTACGGAAGATGACACCTTTCCAACCAGGTAGGGTGTACAGTAGTCTACATATCAATGGTTGATCCCCATTAAAATACAATTATACTGTATGTAGTTCTATGCTGTATATGATTAAAATGTTGTTTTCAATATTTAGAATGTTATACTGTAGATTTAAAAAATATATGGTTACAGAGAATTCTCTTCATGTGTTTGGTTCTATAATTCAAGCATCACTCTTAAATATTGACCATTGTTTACAACTATGTTATAGGCTTAGACTAAGTAATAAGGCCGTATTTGTATTGATTTGAGTTGAAAAGATAAAGTTACAGGTAATATTCATTACCATTTATTACACTTAATTCATACTATTCCCAGCAGGTTCCTGGTAAATACCTAATGATGTTGTTTTATTCGTCTGTGTGTAAAACAAAATCTGTGGGAATATAACTATTACAAAACAGAATTATTAGGGGAAATATTTCCCCCTGGGGTCCATACTGTAGTTTAGCTGTGGTGTTAAGACAGGTGCAATAACGACCCCTCCTCCATCGTGAAGCCCTCTCTCTCTCTCTGCTCCCCCTCTCCTCCACTCTATTCTGCTTGGTTTATCAGCCGCCTGTTTCCAAACCCCATCATTCCCTGCGATACCCGGGGCGCGCGAGCTCAGCAGATGTAGCGCACACACCACGTTCCATTTCAGAAAACGATACTTAAAACAGAGAGAAAGATTACATTATAATCGGTTTACCCAGTCCACGAAGCCTTCAAAGTTTTGGCAGTTTTTGGTTTCACTCCAAACGAAGGTGAAGACGTAGGCTAGGGGAGGAGAAAAGGAAAAGTCGCGTTCCCCCGGCTCCAATCTCTCTAGGTAAGTGGTAGGCTATTGTTTTATTCTCTCATCGCTATATGTAAAAACAACAACCACAAAAAAGAATACGGGTCTGGTATATGGAATCAAAGTTCAAGTACAGAACAAGTACATTTATATTTACATTTTGTGTAGCCTATAGACTAGCCTATTACTGATTTGAATAGCATACAGTTGTCCCTGTCTCACTTCAAAATCATGGTCACTTGAACAACTACAGTGATATTTCTAAAATGTGTGGTTTCATTTGGGTAGGCAATAAGACAGGGATCATCAACTAGATTCAGCCTCGGGACGATTTTTTCTTAAGTGGATGGTCAGGGAGGCAGAACATAATTTCAAATAATTTGAAGAATGCAAATTGACTGCAAGAACCCAAACAGATGGGTATAGCATTGACTAAAACATAATAATTTCAAATCTTGTTTACATTTGTATACGACCACATATACAGTAGCTCCCTATTATATATACAGATTTCCGTACAGTATATAAACTACAGTATGATATACAGTGCCAGTCAAAAGTTTGGACACACCTACTCATTCCAGGCTTTTTCATTATTTTTACTATTTTCTACATTTTAGAATAATAGTGAAGACATCAACTCTATGAAAGAACACATATCATGTATCAATCATGTAGTAACCAAAAAAGTGTTAAACAAATCAAAATATATTTGATTTTTGAGATTCTTCAAAGTAGCCACCCTTTGCCTTGATGACAGCTTTGCACACTCTTGGCATTCTCTCAACCAGCTTCATGAGGTAAGCCACCTGGAATGCATTTCAATTAACAGGTGTGCCTTGTTAAAAGTTAATTTGTGGAATTCCTTTCCTTCTTAATGCGTTTGAGCCAATCAGTTGTGTTGTGACAAGGTAGGGGTGGTATACAGAAGATAGCCCTATTTGGTAAAAGACCAAGTCCATAGTATGGCAATAACAGCTCAAATAAGAAATAAGAAACGACAGTCCATCATTACTTTAAGACATGAATGTCAGTCAATCCGGAAAATTTCAAGAACTGTGCAGTTGCAAAAACCATCAAGTACTATGAGAAAACTGGCTCTCATGAGGACCGCCACAGGAAAGGAAAACCCAGAGTTACCTCTGCAGCAGAGAATAAGTTAATTAGAGTTACCTGCACCTCAGATTGCAGCCCAAATTAATGCTTCATAGAGTTCAAGTAACAGACACATCTCAACATTAACTGTTCAGCGGAGACTGCATGAATCAGGCCTTCGTGGATACTTGCTTGGGCCAAGAAACATGAGCAATGGACATTAGACCCGTGTAAATCTGTCCTTTTGTCTGATGAGTCCAAATTTGAGATTATGGTTCCAACCGCCGTGTTTTTGTGACACGCAGAGTAGGTGAACGGATGATTTCTGCATGTGTGGTTCCCACCGTGAAGCATGGAGGAGGAGGTGTGATGGTGTGGGGCTGCTTTGCTGGTGACACTGTCTGTGATTTATTTAGTATTCAAAGCACACTTAACCAGAATGGCTACCACAGCATTCTGCAGCGATACTCCATCCCATCTGGTTTGCGCTTAGTGGGACTATCATTTGTTTTTCGACAGGATAATGACCCAACACACCTCCAGTCTGTGTAAGGGCTATTTGACCAAGAAGGAGAGTGATGGAGTGCTGCATCAGATTACCTTGCCCCCACAGTCACCTGACCTCATATTGTTTGGGAGAAGTTGGACTGCAGAGTGAAGAAAAAGCAGCCAACAAGTGCTCAGCATATGTGGGAACTCCTTCAAGACTGCTGGAACGCTTCCAGGTGAAGCTGGTTGAGAGAATAATAAGAGTGTGCAAAGCTGTTATCAAGGCAAAGGGTGGCTACTTTGAAGAATCTAAAATCTATTTTGATTTGTTTAACACTTTTTTGGTTACTAAATTATTCCATATGTGATGTTTACTAGTTTTGATGTCCTCACTATTCTTTCACAATGAAGAAAAAAGTTAAAGAAAGAAAATTCTTGAATGAGTAGGTGTGTCCAAACTTTTGACTGGTACTGTGTGTATATATATATATGTATATATGTAAATAGATATTTCAGAAAACTTGGGGGACCTAATGACCCACAGACCAAATTCGGCTGCGTATTGCCAGTTGGGGAGCTGCTCTAAGGCCATTCCATGTTCTCTGTTTTCAATGCCGTTGCTTGGTACCATTTCAAAGGTCTGCATTCAAAAAGGAGATCAGTCTTTTAATGGTTAACATTTTAGAGTAATCAATTGATCAATGTAACCGGAAAAACGTTTATGATGTTGCAAGCTTTTTCATTTGAGTAAATGTAAATAAATATAAATTGTGTCATTTTCACTGTTGGTTAAAAAGTGTGTGTGGCCATTAGCCTAAATGGTGAATTACTGAATCCACAACTGTAATTATAACCAATTACACTTTCAAGTTCACTTATCACCCAATTGTTATTATGCTGTTTCTAGCCTCTTGGCGAACTAGGCTTTCCTTTTGGAGGTATGGCAACGCCAGACTGTGCTGTTACTAACAAGACTATACTTCACAATAGTACAATGAAATTAGTGGAGTCTGACAAGTGCAATACTTTTGTCCTCAGATATAAATAAGTCAAATATTAGCCTACTTAAAAAATTATTATTGTCAGAAATATGAAATCAGTTACCACCTACCATCCAGTCAATGCTGCTGAAACATCTTGAACATAATCTCTCTTGACAGAAAACTTGCTCACCTTGAGATACCGTTTTCCATTCCAAATTGGCACCATTTACATTTTTGTCATTTAGCAGATGCTCTTATCCAGAGAAACTAGAGTTACAGTAAGTGCCTCACTGAAGGCCACATCAAGAGATTTTTGACCTTGTCAGCTCAAGGATTTGAAACAGCGATCTTTCAGTTATTGGACCAACACTCTTAACCGCTAGGCTACCTGGCACCCCATATTTGACCTGGACACTATGGGCCATTGTCAGAAGATGTGCACTATATAGGGGATGGGGTGCCATTTGGGACTCAGGCGCTGTGTACATTGTTTTTTTGACCTTTGGTCAAAACAGCTGGCCATTTTTCCTCCCTTTAACAAGTTTATTTTGGTGATTCATTCACTCACTCGTTGCTACTCTTACACGAAGGTGAGGAGGACAGAGAGGTGTTTTGTTACTCCGTCTGGATGATGAATAATCGATCTTGGCTACAAGAGAGGGGGGGAGTTGGGGTGGGGGAAAGTGTGTGGAGAGAGAGAGTGAGAGGGGTGGCTAGCTGGCTGGCAAGCAGGCAGGGTGATGAGGAACTCACGACTTAAAGCTTTCTGACACATTTATCTGTGTCCTTTCAAAGTCACCGGTCCAGCTTCAAGGCTGTAAGCTGTTTGTACGCCAGAGCCATAGAGTTACATAGAACACTGTATCGCTAGGCTGTAAGCTGTTTGTACGCCAGAGCCATAGAGTTACATAGAACACTGTATCGCTAGGCTGTAAGCTGTTTGTACGCCAGAGCCATAGAGTTACATAGAACACTGTATCGCTAGGCTGTAAGCTGTTTGTACGCCAGAGCCATAGAGTTACATAGAACACTGTATCGCTAGGCTGTAAGCTGTTTGTACGCCAGAGCCATAGAGTTACATAGAACACTGTATCGCTAGGCTGTAAGCTGTTTGTACGCCAGAGCCATAGAGTTACATAGAACACTGTATCGCTATAGCCAAGGCAGTGGCTCCAAGCTGATCACCCAATCCTCTGTGTATTCACTTTCATTTATTTTATGCCCATTTTCACAAGTCTACAATGATTAGCAGATGTGAAGTTCATTTCCCAATGGTTCATTTCCCAATGGTATATTTCCCAATAATAATAGTGCCATTGTAGACCTACAGTAGTAGACGGTGACATCTGTTTGAATTTTCAGGCACCAGTCAGGCATGGATCTACTGAAGGCATCTGAGGACCATCATTGAGAAATGCAATACCACATTTCATTATCTAAGTACAGAAGGGACAACTGTATACCAACACCACCATTCATTTCAGAAACTTAACCCTGAGGGAGTTTTATTTCATTTGGTTCCTTATTTTGTACTGTACATATCCTGTTGTCACATTTGATCATGACCTGCAGCTACCGTAAAGTAGGGAGCAGTGCAGTAAAAGCGCTGGCAGGCAGCAGAGCAGTACCTGGTGTTCTATGAACATTCCTCCTCTGTTAGACACGTTCCCTCAAGAAGGTGTGTTTCTCCTTTGAGATCTGGTTTAATTGTCTTTCTTTCTTTGACTAACTCCAATATCCCCAGCAGACTATACAGCCTACCAGGAGTTTACAGCACGGCTCTAATTGACTTGTTTCTTCAGTGAGCTTTTAGGACAGCAGCATTGTTCAAGCATGCAATATTATGCAGGCAAGCAGTTTGTTCTCTCCCCTCTTCATTGTTAAACCGGTGGCTGAGGGTCCCATGGGGTTTCCAAGCAGGGCCTCCATAGCAACGGCGACAGAGATGAGAGGGTTTTTGCGGGGGCACCTTTAATCTGGAAGAGATCCTGGTGGCTCTGCATCGCTGTGACAAACGGCTGGATGTCACACCACCCAGTGACCTCTGCAGGTCAGTTGGCCAGTTAGTCCACTCCTATACTCCTCACAGCTCACTTAGAATGAATTACACATAACTTGCAACCTGGAAGATAAAAACCAAATGTACATGTTACCGGTACTGTTAATGATTGCACAGAAAATGATTACGGTCAATTGGCTCACACCACTTGCCGTAAGTCAATGGACTCAACGACTGAAAAATGTGTATGCAATGGAAAATATGACAACTAGGTTGCAACTAAAGATGGCTACTTTTTTAAAACTCCCATCAGATTGTACCTTGCCCAATAATTGTATAGACAAAAAGAGGGACGTACCTGGGGGTGTGTGGAATAAATCCCTTCATTTAATGAATCCTGTAATTCTTAGTATTATTTCTTATTTTGGTCCTTTTAGGGATGTTTTCTTTTTAAAGAAATGACTTAATTTCATGTTTATTTTGTTTGTTTTTATGGCGCTCTTTCCTTTGTCCTCTAAAAACAGAGCATTACGTCGAGGTTCACATGGTGTTCGATAACGTCTTTTTGTAAAAACTTTTTGAACTTTGTAAATAAAGATATGTAAAGAAATACAAATGTATTTTACACAACAACGGAGCATCTAACAGTTTTTCACTCACTGGATGATTTCTACTACAGTCTCACAATCTAGTTGATCTTCCGCATAGACCTAGGTCCTCCACAGCTCACCCAGATGTTCTCAGAGAGCATACGTTTTGACCTGCACTCAACTGGATATCTCCTTTCTGTCATACAAATACAATGCATCTTTGTTGCTTCGTTATACAGAGACAATGGAAATGTTGTTATTTTTGCTGTCACAGTTCAGTACCCTACACAGACCCATCACACACACGACAGGCTTTCAATATAAACAAATTAGTCATGCAATGTAGCTGTCAGTTAAACTATCATTTCCATCCTACAAGGCTTCCTTTGCCACAGAAGGGTACTGTAACGTTACTAATGAAGGAAAGAGCTAAATCAATATTTAAATCTATTAATGATCACATTCACCACACTCCTTATCAATAATGCAAGATAGCAGGGCAGATTCACAGATACATATATCATCTGGATAAGAACGGTGCCTCCCATGGGCAGGGCTGACTGTGAAGTTTTATTTTCATATTGCCCTTTCTAGCACAGTTCCAGCAACTACAGAGAATGTGGAACAAGGCCATAGTGGTAGAGGCTTGGTTTGGCTCTTTCAGCTGGATTCTAGGCCTGGCAGGGTCGGTTGCTCGTCATGCGCCATAGCAGACCTGAGTTCAAATATGATTGGAAATCATTTCAAAAACGGAATCTGGGCAAATAGAAGAAAGTCGCAGTAACTGTCAACCCATCCGGCACTCCAGGCAGGCTAATGCAAACACTGAAAGGTTTCAAACAGTGTTTGGACCCAGGCTTTCTCCAAAGTGGTAAATATAAAAGCCATGTTCACAGGGAGCAGTCTGTCGTCTGTTCTGGGCTTCAGATAAGAGCACATAACAGAGTTTGAAAGATAGTTAAGAGAGTGTAATCTGAAGGCAGATAAATAGAGGGTATATGATATGAAGCATAACCAGTGAAGCACAAAAAACTCTGTGTTTGAAATTTCTCTCATCTCCTTGAGAGACACTGGCTTCCTGGCCCTGGCAATTCCCTTACACTGAGAGAGGTTTATAAAGAATTCATTACCCTTTTGTATCCATAGGAAAGTTTATTTGTAATTTTTGTGTCTCTGACCCGTGCGTCTAAATATTGACTGTCTCTGACCCGTGTGTCTAAATATTGACTGTCTTTGACCCGTCTGTCTAAATATTGACTGTCTCTGACCCGTGTGTCTAAATATTGACTGTCTTTGACCCGTCTGTCTAAATATTGACTGTCTCTGACCCGTGTGTCTAAATATTGACTGTCTCTGACCCGTGTGTCTAAATATTGACTGTCTCTGACCCGTGTGTCTAAATATTGACTGTCTCTGACCCGTGTGTCTAAATATTGACTGTCTCTGACCCATGTGTCTAAATATTGACTGTCTCTGACCCGTGTGTCTAAATATTGACTGTCTTTGACCCGTGTGTCTAAATATTGACTGTCTCTGACCCGTGTGTCTAAATATTGACTCATGGGTCGCACTTCAGTTAACTTTAGTAAGATAAGAGGCTGTTGGATCTGATACCTGAGATTGACAGGAATGGAGATGAGATCAAATGTGTTTCTCTGGACACCAGGGATTTACTCAGGAGAGTGGAACATCTCTAGCCTGGTACCATTATCTGTTTGTGCTGTCTTGCCAACTCCAATGGTCATTGCCATGGCAAGACAGCAGAATCAGATTTGGGACCAGGCTAGAAGGTCTCAGAGTGTTCAGATGTAGATGTTGTTCTGTGTAGAATGGACATGTTGTGGAAGGTGTTGTTTCAGCTCTACTGAGTGTTGCAGCCCACTGTGCAGTATAAACCCTAGGTGTTCCACTTGATGGATGGACATCCCTCTATGTTGTGGAAGGTGTTGTTTCAGCTCTACTGAGTGTTGCAGCCCACTGTGCAGTATAAACCCTAGGTGTTCCACTTGATGGATGGACATCCCTCTATGTTGTGGAAGGTGTTGTTTCAGCTCTACTGAGTGTTGCAGCCCACTGTGCAGTATAAACCCTAGGTGTTCCACTTGATGGATGGACATCCCTCTATGTTGTGGAAGGTGTTGTTTCAGCTCTACTGAGTGTCACAGCCCACTGTGCAGTATAAACCCTAGGTGTTCCACTTGATGGATGGACATCCCTCTATGTTGTGGAAGGTGTTGTTTCAGCTCTACTGAGTGTCGCAGCCCACTGTGCAGTATAAGCCCTAGGTGTTCCACTTGATGGATGGACATCCCTCTATGTTGTGGAAGGTGTTGTTTCAGCTCTACTGAGTGTTGCAGCCCACTGTGCAGTATAAACCCTAGGTGTTCCACTTGATGGATAGACATCCTCTATGTTGTGGAAGGTGTTGTTTCAGCTCTACTGAGTGTCGCAGCCCACTGTGCAGTATAAGCCCTAGGTGTTCCACTTGATGGATGGACATCCCTCTATGTTGTGGAAGGTGTTGTTTCAGCTCTACTGAGTGTTGCAGCCCACTGTGCAGTATAAACCCTAGGTGTTCCACTTGATGGATGGACATCCTCTATGTTGTGGAAGGTGTTGTTTCAGCTCTACTGAGTGTTGCAGCCCACTGTGCAGTATAAACCCTAGGTGTTCCACTTGATGGATGGACATCCCTCTATGTTGTGGAAGGTGTTGTTTCAGCTCTACTGAGTGTCGCAGCCCACTGTGCAGTATAAACCCTAGGTGTTCCACTTGATGGATGGACATCCCTCTATGTTGTGGAAGGTGTTGTTTCAGCTCTACTGAGTGTTGCAGCCCACTGTGCAGTATAAACCCTAGGTGTTCCACTTGATGGATAGACATCCCTCTATGTTGTGGAAGGTGTTGTTTCAGCTCTACTGAGTGTCGCAGCCCACTGTGCAGTATAAGCCCTAGGTGTTCCACTTGATGGATGGACATCCCTCTATGTTGTGGAAGGTGTTGTTTCAGCTCTACTGAGTGTTGCAGCCCACTGTGCAGTATAAACCCTAGGTGTTCCACTTGATGGATGGACATCCCTCTATGTTGTGGAAGGTGTTGTTTCAGCTCTACTGAGTGTTGCAGCCCACTGTGCAGTATAAACCCTAGGTGTTCCACTTGATGGATGGACATCCCTCTATGTTGTGGAAGGTGTTGTTTCAGCTCTACTGAGTGTCGCAGCCCACTGTGCAGTATAAACCCTAGGTGTTCCACTTGATGGATGGACATCCCTCTATGTTGTGGAAGGTGTTGTTTCAGCTCTACTGAGTGTCGCAGCCCACTGTGCAGTATAAACCCTAGGTGTTCCACTTGATGGATGGACATCCCTCTATGTTGTGGAAGGTGTTGTTTCAGCTCTACTGAGTGTTGCAGCCCACTGTGCAGTATAAACCCTAGGTGTTCCACTTGATGGATGGACATCCCTCTATGTTGTGGAAGGTGTTGTTTCAGCTCTACTGAGTGTCACAGCCCACTGTGCAGTATAAACCCTAGGTGTTCCACTTGATGGATGGACATCCCTCTATGTTGTGGAAGGTGTTGTTTCAGCTCTACTGAGTGTTGCAGCCCACTGTGCAGTATAAACCCTAGGTGTTCCACTTGATGGATGGACATCCCTCTATGTTGTGGAAGGTGTTGTTTCAGCTCTACTGAGTGTTGCAGCCCACTGTGCAGTATAAACCCTAGGTGTTCCACTTGATGGATGGACATCCCTCTATGTTGTGGAAGGTGTTGTTTCAGCTCTACTGAGTGTTGCAGCCCACTGTGCAGTATAAACCCTAGGTGTTCCACTTGATGGATGGACATCCTCTATGTTGTGGAAGGTGTTGTTTCAGCTCTACTGAGTGTCACAGCCCACTGTGCAGTATAAACCCTAGGTGTTCCACTTGATGGATGGACATCCCTCTATGTTGTGGAAGGTGTTGTTTCAGCTCTACTGAGTGTCACAGCCCACTGTGCAGTATAAACCCTAGGTGTTCCACTTGATGGATGGACATCCCTCTATGTTGTGGAAGGTGTTGTTTCAGCTCTACTGAGTGTTGCAGCCCACTGTGCAGTATAAACCCTAGGTGTTCCACTTGATGGATGGACATCCCTCTATGTTGTGGAAGGTGTTGTTTCAGCTCTACTGAGTGTCGCAGCCCACTGTGCAGTATAAGCCCTAGGTGTTCCACTTGATGGATGGACATCCCTCTATGTTGTGGAAGGTGTTGTTTCAGCTCTACTGAGTGTTGCAGCCCACTGTGCAGTATAAACCCTAGGTGTTCCACTTGATGGATGGACATCCCTCTATGTTGTGGAAGGTGTTGTTTCAGCTCTACTGAGTGTTGCAGCCCACTGTGCAGTATAAACCCTAGGTGTTCCACTTGATGGATGGACATCCCTCTATGTTGTGGAAGGTGTTGTTTCAGCTCTACTGAGTGTCGCAGCCCACTGTGCAGTATAAACCCTAGGTGTTCCACTTGATGGATGGACATCCCTCTATGTTGTGGAAGGTGTTGTTTCAGCTCTACTGAGTGTTGCAGCCCACTGTGCAGTATAAACCCTAGGTGTTCCACTTGATGGATGGACATCCCTCTATGTTGTGGAAGGTGTTGTTTCAGCTCTACTGAGTGTTGCAGCCCACTGTGCAGTATAAACCCTAGGTGTTCCACTTGATGGATGGACATCCCTCTATGTTGTGGAAGGTGTTGTTTCAGCTCTACTGAGTGTTGCAGCCCACTGTGCAGTATAAACCCTAGGTGTTCCACTTGATGGATGGACATCCCTTTATGTTGTGGAAGGTGTTGTTTCAGCTCTACTGAGTGTTGCAGCCCACTGTGCAGTATAAACCTAGGTGTTCCACTTGATGGATGGACATCCCTCTATGTTGTGGAAGGTGTTGTTTCAGCTCTACTGAGTGTTGCAGCCCACTGTGCAGTATAAACCCTAGGTGTTCCACTTGATGGATAGACATCCCTCTATGTTGTGGAAGGTGTTGTTTCAGCTCTACTGAGTGTCGCAGCCCACTGTGCAGTATAAGCCCTAGGTGTTCCACTTGATGGATGGACATCCCTCTATGTTGTGGAAGGTGTTGTTTCAGCTCTACTGAGTGTTGCAGCCCACTGTGCAGTATAAACCCTAGGTGTTCCACTTGATGGATGGACATCCCTCTATGTTGTGGAAGGTGTTGTTTCAGCTCTACTGAGTGTTGCAGCCCACTGTGCAGTATAAACCCTAGGTGTTCCACTTGATGGATGGACATCCCTCTATGTTGTGGAAGGTGTTGTTTCAGCTCTACTGAGTGTCGCAGCCCACTGTGCAGTATAAACCCTAGGTGTTCCACTTGATGGATGGACATCCCTCTATGTTGTGGAAGGTGTTGTTTCAGCTCTACTGAGTGTCGCAGCCCACTGTGCAGTATAAACCCTAGGTGTTCCACTTGATGGATGGACATCCCTCTATGTTGTGGAAGGTGTTGTTTCAGCTCTACTGAGTGTTGCAGCCCACTGTGCAGTATAAACCCTAGGTGTTCCACTTGATGGATGGACATCCCTCTATGTTGTGGAAGGTGTTGTTTCAGCTCTACTGAGTGTCACAGCCCACTGTGCAGTATAAACCCTAGGTGTTCCACTTGATGGATGGACATCCCTCTATGTTGTGGAAGGTGTTGTTTCAGCTCTACTGAGTGTTGCAGCCCACTGTGCAGTATAAACCCTAGGTGTTCCACTTGATGGATGGACATCCCTCTATGTTGTGGAAGGTGTTGTTTCAGCTCTACTGAGTGTCGCAGCCCACTGTGCAGTATAAACCTAGGTGTTCCACTTGATGGATGGACATCCCTCTATGTTGTGGAAGGTGTTGTTTCAGCTCTACTGAGTGTTGCAGCCCACTGTGCAGTATAAACCCTAGGTGTTCCACTTGATGGATGGACATCCCTCTATGTTGTGGAAGGTGTTGTTTCAGCTCTACTGAGTGTCACAGCCCACTGTGCAGTATAAACCCTAGGTGTTCCACTTGATGGATGGACATCCCTCTATGTTGTGGAAGGTGTTGTTTCAGCTCTACTGAGTGTCGCAGCCCACTGTGCAGTATAAGCCCTAGGTGTTCCACTTGATGGATGGACATCCCTCTATGTTGTGGAAGGTGTTGTTTCAGCTCTACTGAGTGTTGCAGCCCACTGTGCAGTATAAACCTAGGTGTTCCACTTGATGGATGGACATCCTCTATGTTGTGGAAGGTGTTGTTTCAGCTCTACTGAGTGTTGCAGCCCACTGTGCAGTATAAACCCTAGGTGTTCCACTTGATGGATGGACATCCTCTATGTTGTGGAAGGTGTTGTTTCAGCTCTACTGAGTGTCGCAGCCCACTGTGCAGTATAAACCCTAGGTGTTCCACTTGATGGATGGACATCCCTCTATGTTGTGGAAGGTGTTGTTTCAGCTCTACTGAGTGTTGCAGCCCACTGTGCAGTATAAACCCTAGGTGTTCCACTTGATGGATGGACATCCCTCTATGTTGTGGAAGGTGTTGTTTCAGCTCTACTGAGTGTTGCAGCCCACTGTGCAGTATAAACCTAGGTGTTCCACTTGATGGATGGACATCCCTCTATGTTGTGGAAGGTGTTGTTTCAGCTCTACTGAGTGTTGCAGCCCACTGTGCAGTATAAACCCTAGGTGTTCCACTTGATGGATGGACATCCCTTTATGTTGTGGAAGGTGTTGTTTCAGCTCTACTGAGTGTTGCAGCCCACTGTGCAGTATAAACCTAGGTGTTCCACTTGATGGATGGACATCCCTCTATGTTGTGGAAGGTGTTGTTTCAGCTCTACTGAGTGTTGCAGCCCACTGTGCAGTATAAACCTAGGTGTTCCACTTGATGGATAGACATCCCTCTATGTTGTGGAAGGTGTTGTTTCAGCTCTACTGAGTGTCGCAGCCCACTGTGCAGTATAAGCCCTAGGTGTTCCACTTGATGGATGGACATCCCTCTATGTTGTGGAAGGTGTTGTTTCAGCTCTACTGAGTGTTGCAGCCCACTGTGCAGTATAAACCCTAGGTGTTCCACTTGATGGATGGACATCCCTCTATGTTGTGGAAGGTGTTGTTTCAGCTCTACTGAGTGTCACAGCCCACTGTGCAGTATAAACCCTAGGTGTTCCACTTGATGGATGGACATCCCTCTATGTTGTGGAAGGTGTTGTTTCAGCTCTACTGAGTGTTGCAGCCCACTGTGCAGTATAAACCCTAGGTGTTCCACTTGATGGATGGACATCCCTCTATGTTGTGGAAGGTGTTGTTTCAGCTCTACTGAGTGTCGCAGCCCACTGTGCAGTATAAACCCTAGGTGTTCCACTTGATGGATGGACATCCCTCTATGTTGTGGAAGGTGTTGTTTCAGCTCTACTGAGTGTTGCAGCCCACTGTGCAGTATAAACCCTAGGTGTTCCACTTGATGGATGGACATCCCTCTATGTTGTGGAAGGTGTTGTTTCAGCTCTACTGAGTGTCGCAGCCCACTGTGCAGTATAAGCCCTAGGTGTTCCACTTGATGGATGGACATCCCTCTATGTTGTGGAAGGTGTTGTTTCAGCTCTACTGAGTGTTGCAGCCCACTGTGCAGTATAAACCCTAGGTGTTCCACTTGATGGATGGACATCCTCTATGTTGTGGAAGGTGTTGTTTCAGCTCTACTGAGTGTTGCAGCCCACTGTGCAGTATAAACCCTAGGTGTTCCACTTGATGGATGGACATCCCTCTATGTTGTGGAAGGTGTTGTTTCAGCTCTACTGAGTGTCGCAGCCCATTGTGCAGTATAAACCCTAGGTGTTCCACTTGATGGATGGACATCCCTCTATGTTGTGGAAGGTGTTGTTTCAGCTCTACTGAGTGTTGCAGCCCACTGTGCAGTATAAACCCTAGGTGTTCCACTTGATGGATGGACATCCCTCTATGTTGTGGAAGGTGTTGTTTCAGCTCTACTGAGTGTTGCAGCCCACTGTGCAGTATAAACCCTAGGTGTTCCACTTGATGGATGGACATCCCTCTATGTTGTGGAAGGTGTTGTTTCAGCTCTACTGAGTGTTGCAGCCCACTGTGCAGTATAAACCCTAGGTGTTCCACTTGATGGATGGACATCCCTTTATGTTGTGGAAGGTGTTGTTTCAGCTCTACTGAGTGTTGCAGCCCACTGTGCAGTATAAACCCTAGGTGTTCCACTTGATGGATGGACATCCCTCTATGTTGTGGAAGGTGTTGTTTCAGCTCTACTGAGTGTTGCAGCCCACTGTGCAGTATAAACCCTAGGTGTTCCACTTGATGGATAGACATCCCTCTATGTTGTGGAAGGTGTTGTTTCAGCTCTACTGAGTGTCGCAGCCCACTGTGCAGTATAAGCCCTAGGTGTTCCACTTGATGGATGGACATCCCTCTATGTTGTGGAAGGTGTTGTTTCAGCTCTACTGAGTGTTGCAGCCCACTGTGCAGTATAAACCCTAGGTGTTCCACTTGATGGATGGACATCCCTCTATGTTGTGGAAGGTGTTGTTTCAGCTCTACTGAGTGTTGCAGCCCACTGTGCAGTATAAACCCTAGGTGTTCCACTTGATGGATGGACATCCCTCTATGTTGTGGAAGGTGTTGTTTCAGCTCTACTGAGTGTCGCAGCCCACTGTGCAGTATAAACCCTAGGTGTTCCACTTGATGGATGGACATCCCTCTATGTTGTGGAAGGTGTTGTTTCAGCTCTACTGAGTGTCGCAGCCCACTGTGCAGTATAAACCCTAGGTGTTCCACTTGATGGATGGACATCCCTCTATGTTGTGGAAGGTGTTGTTTCAGCTCTACTGAGTGTCACAGCCCACTGTGCAGTATAAACCCTAGGTGTTCCACTTGATGGATGGACATCCCTCTATGTTGTGGAAGGTGTTGTTTCAGCTCTACTGAGTGTTGCAGCCCACTGTGCAGTATAAACCCTAGGTGTTCCACTTGATGGATGGACATCCCTCTATGTTGTGGAAGGTGTTGTTTCAGCTCTACTGAGTGTTGCAGCCCACTGTGCAGTATAAACCCTAGGTGTTCCACTTGATGGATGGACATCCCTCTATGTTGTGGAAGGTGTTGTTTCAGCTCTACTGAGTGTTGCAGCCCACTGTGCAGTATAAACCCTAGGTGTTCCACTTGATGGATGGACATCCGTCTATGTTGTTGAAGGTGTTGTTTCAGCTCTACTGAGTGTCACAGCCCACTGTGCAGTATAAACCCTAGGTGTTCCACTTGATGGATGGACATCCCTCTATGTTGTGGAAGGTGTTGTTTCAGCTCTACTGAGTGTTGCAGCCCACTGTGCAGTATAAACCCTAGGTGTTCCACTTGATGGATGGACATCCCTCTATGTTGTGGAAGGTGTTGTTTCAGCTCTACTGAGTGTCGCAGCCCACTGTGCAGTATAAACCCTAGGTGTTCCACTTGATGGATGGACATCCCTCTATGTTGTGGAAGGTGTTGTTTCAGCTCTACTGAGTGTCACAGCCCACTGTGCAGTATAAACCCTAGGTGTTCCACTTGATGGATGGACATCCCTCTATGTTGTGGAAGGTGTTGTTTCAGCTCTACTGAGTGTTGCAGCCCACTGTGCAGTATAAACCCTAGGTGTTCCACTTGATGGATGGACATCCCTCTATGTTGTGGAAGGTGTTGTTTCAGCTCTACTGAGTGTCGCAGCCCACTGTGCAGTATAAGCCCTAGGTGTTCCACTTGATGGATGGACATCCCTCTATGTTGTGGAAGGTGTTGTTTCAGCTCTATTGAGTGTCGCAGCCCACTGTGCAGTATAAATCCTAGGTGTTCCACTTGATGGATGGACATCCCTCTATGTTGTGGAAGGTGTTGTTTCAGCTCTACTGAGTGTTGCAGCCCACTGTGCAGTATAAACCCTAGGTGTTCCACTTGATGGATGGACATCCCTCTATGTTGTGGAAGGTGTTGTTTCAGCTCTACTGAGTGTCGCAGCCCACTGTGCAGTATAAACCCTAGGTGTTCCACTTGATGGATGGACATCCCTCTATGTTGTGGAAGGTGTTGTTTCAGCTCTACTGAGTGTTGCAGCCCACTGTGCAGTATAAACCCTAGGTGTTCCACTTGATGGATGGACATCCCTCTATGTTGTGGAAGGTGTTGTTTCAGCTCTACTGAGTGTTGCAGCCCACTGTGCAGTATAAACCCTAGGTGTTCCCTTGATGGATGGACATCCCTCTATGTTGTGGAAGGTGTTGTTTCAGCTCTACTGAGTGTCGCAGCCCACTGTGCAGTATAAACCCTAGGTGTTCCACTTGATGGATGGACATCCCTCTATGTTGTGGAAGGTGTTGTTTCAGCTCTACTGAGTGTCGCAGCCCACTGTGCAGTATAAGCCTAGGTGTTCCACTTGATGGATGGACATCCCTCTATGTTGTGGAAGGTGTTGTTTCAGCTCTACTGAGTGTCGCAGCCCACTGTGCAGTATAAACCCTAGGTGTTCCACTTGATGGATGGACATCCCTCTATGTTGTGGAAGGTGTTGTTTCAGCTCTACTGAGTGTTGCAGCCCACTGTGCAGTATAAACCCTAGGTGTTCCACTTGATGGATGGACATCCCTCTATGTTGTGGAAGGTGTTGTTTCAGCTCTACTGAGTGTTGCAGCCCACTGTGCAGTATAAGCCCTAGGTGTTCCACTTGATGGATGGACATCCTCTATGTTGTGGAAGGTGTTGTTTCAGCTCTACTGAGTGTCGCAGCCCACTGTGCAGTATAAACCCTAGGTGTTCCACTTGATGGATGGACATCCCTCTATGTTGTGGAAGGTGTTGTTTCAGCTCTACTGAGTGTTGCAGCCCACTGTGCAGTATAAACCCTAGGTGTTCCACTTGATGGATGGACATCCTCTATGTTGTGGAAGGTGTTGTTTCAGCTCTACTGAGTGTCGCAGCCCACTGTGCAGTATAAACCCTAGGTGTTCCACTTGATGGATGGACATCCCTCTATGTTGTGGAAGGTGTTGTTTCAGCTCTACTGAGTGTCGCAGCCCACTGTGCAGTATAAACCCTAGGTGTTCCACTTGATGGATGGACATCCCTCTATGTTGTGGAAGGTGTTGTTTCAGCTCTACTGAGTGTCGCAGCCCACTGTGCAGTATAAGCCCTAGGTGTTCCACTTGATGGATGGACATCCCTCTATGTTGTGGAAGGTGTTGTTTCAGCTCTACTGAGTGTTGCAGCCCACTGTGCAGTATAAACCCTAGGTGTTCCACTTGATGGATGGACATCCCTCTATGTTGTGGAAGGTGTTGTTTCAGCTCTACTGAGTGTTGCAGCCCACTGTGCAGTATAAACCCTAGGTGTTCCACTTGATGGATGGACATCCCTCTATGTTGTGGAAGGTGTTGTTTCAGCTCTACTGAGTGTCGCAGCCCACTGTGGAGTATAAACCCTAGGTGTTCCACTTGATGGATGGACATCCCTCTATGTTGTGGAAGGTGTTGTTTCAGCTCTACTGAGTGTTGCAGCCCACTGTGCAGTATAAGCCCTAGGTGTTCCACTTGATGGATGGACATCCCTCTATGTTGTGGAAGGTGTTGTTTCAGCTCTACTGAGTGTCGCAGCCCACTGTGCAGTATAAACCCTAGGTGTTCCACTTGATGGATGGACATCCCTCTATGTTGTGGAAGGTGTTGTTTCAGCTCTATTGAGTGTTGCAGCCCACTGTGCAGTATAAACCCTAGGTGTTCCACTTGATGGATGGACATCCTCTATGTTGTGGAAGGTGTTGTTTCAGCTCTACTGAGTGTTGCAGCCCACTGTGCAGTATATACCCTAGGTGTTCCACTTGATGGATGGACATCCCTCTATGTTGTGGAAGGTGTTGTTTCAGCTCTACTGAGTGTTGCAGCCCACTGTGCAGTATAAACCCTAGGTGTTCCACTTGATGGATGGACATCCCTCTATGTTGTGGAAGGTGTTGTTTCAGCTCTACTGAGTGTTGCAGCCCACTGTGCAGTATAAACCCTAGGTGTTCCACTTGATGGATGGACATCCCTCTATGTTGTGGAAGGTGTTGTTTCAGCTCTACTGAGTGTTGCAGCCCACTGTGCAGTATAAACCCTAGGTGTTCCACTTGATGGATGGACATCCCTCTATGTTGTGGAAGGTGTTGTTTCAGCTCTACTGAGTGTCGCAGCCCACTGTGCAGTATAAACCCTAGGTGTTCCACTTGATGGATGGACATCCTCTATGTTGTGGAAGGTGTTGTTTCAGCTCTACTGAGTGTTGCAGCCCACTGTGCAGTATAAACCCTAGGTGTTCCACTTGATGGATGGACATCCCTCTATGTTGTGGAAGGTGTTGTTTCAGCTCTACTGAGTGTCGCAGCCCACTGTGCAGTATAAACCCTAGGTGTTCCACTTGATGGATGGACATCCCTCTATGTTGTGGAAGGTGTTGTTTCAGCTCTACTGAGTGTCGCAGCCCACTGTGCAGTATAAACCCTAGGTGTTCCACTTGATGGATGGACATCCCTCTATGTTGTGGAAGGTGTTGTTTCAGCTCTACTGAGTGTCGCAGCCCACTGTGCAGTATAAGCCCTAGGTGTTCCACTTGATGGATGGACATCCCTCTATGTTGTGGAAGGTGTTGTTTCAGCTCTACTGAGTGTCGCAGCCCACTGTGCAGTATAAACCCTAGGTGTTCCACTTGATGGATGGACATCCCTCTATGTTGTGGAAGGTGTTGTTTCAGCTCTACTGAGTGTCGCAGCCCACTGTGCAGTATAAACCCTAGGTGTTCCACTTGATGGATGGACATCCCTCTATGTTGTGGAAGGTGTTGTTTCAGCTCTACTGAGTGTTGCAGCCCACTGTGCAGTATAAGCCCTAGGTGTTCCACTTGATGGATGGACATCCCTCTATGTTGTGGAAGGTGTTGTTTCAGCTCTACTGAGTGTCGCAGCCCACTGTGCAGTATAAACCCTAGGTGTTCCACTTGATGGATGGACATCCCTCTATGTTGTGGAAGGTGTTGTTTCAGCTCTACTGAGTGTTGCAGCCCACTGTGCAGTATAAACCCTAGGTGTTCCACTTGATGGATGGACATCCCTCTATGTTGTGGAAGGTGTTGTTTCAGCTCTACTGAGTGTCACAGCCCACTGTGCAGTATAAACCCTAGGTGTTCCACTTGATGGATGGACATCCCTCTATGTTGTGGAAGGTGTTGTTTCAGCTCTACTGAGTGTTGCAGCCCACTGTGCAGTATAAACCCTAGGTGTTCCACTTGATGGATGGACATCCTCTATGTTGTGGAAGGTGTTGTTTCAGCTCTACTGAGTGTCACAGCCCACTGTGCAGTATAAACCCTAGGTGTTCCACTTGATGGATGGACATCCCTCTATGTTGTGGAAGGTGTTGTTTCAGCTCTACTGAGTGTTGCAGCCCACTGTGCAGTATAAACCCTAGGTGTTCCACTTGATGGATGGACATCCCTCTATGTTGTGGAAGGTGTTGTTTCAGCTCTACTGAGTGTCGCAGCCCACTGTGCAGTATAAACCCTAGGTGTTCCACTTGATGGATGGACATCCCTCTATGTTGTGGAAGGTGTTGTTTCAGCTCTACTGAGTGTTGCAGCCCACTGTGCAGTATAAACCCTAGGTGTTCCACTTGATGGATGGACATCCCTCTATGTTGTGGAAGGTGTTGTTTCAGCTCTACTGAGTGTCGCAGCCCACTGTGCAGTATAAACCCTAGGTGTTCCACTTGATGGATGGACATCCCTCTATGTTGTGGAAGGTGTTGTTTCAGCTCTACTGAGTGTCACAGCCCACTGTGCAGTATAAACCCTAGGTGTTCCACTTGATGGATGGACATCCCTCTATGTTGTGGAAGGTGTTGTTTCAGCTCTACTGAGTGTTGCAGCCCACTGTGCAGTATAAACCCTAGGTGTTCCACTTGATGGATGGACATCCCTCTATGTTGTGGAAGGTGTTGTTTCAGCTCTACTGAGTGTTGCAGCCCACTGTGCAGTATAAACCCTAGGTGTTCCACTTGATGGATGGACATCCCTCTATGTTGTGGAAGGTGTTGTTTCAGCTCTACTGAGTGTTGCAGCCCACTGTGCAGTATAAACCCTAGGTGTTCCACTTGATGGATGGACATCCCTCTATGTTGTGGAAGGTGTTGTTTCAGCTCTACTGAGTGTGGCAGCCCACTGTGCAGTATAAACCCTAGGTGTTCCACTTGATGGATGGACATCCCTCTATGTTGTGGAAGGTGTTGTTTCAGCTCTACTGAGTGTCGCAGCCCACTGTGCAGTATAAACCCTAGGTGTTCCACTTGATGGATGGACATCCCTCTATGTTGTGGAAGGTGTTGTTTCAGCTCTACTGAGTGTCGCAGCCCACTGTGCAGTATAAACCCTAGGTGTTCCACTTGATGGATGGACATCCCTCTATGTTGTGGAAGGTGTTGTTTCAGCTCTACTGAGTGTTGCAGCCCACTGTGCAGTATAAACCCTAGGTGTTCCACTTGATGGATGGACATCCCTCTATGTTGTGGAAGGTGTTGTTTCAGCTCTACTGAGTGTTGCAGCCCACTGTGCAGTATAAACCCTAGGTGTTCCACTTGATGGATGGACATCCCTCTATGTTGTGGAAGGTGTTGTTTCAGCTCTACTGAGTGTTGCAGCCCACTGTGCAGTATAAACCCTAGGTGTTCCACTTGATGGATGGACATCCCTCTATGTTGTGGAAGGTGTTGTTTCAGCTCTACTGAGTGTTGCAGCCCACTGTGCAGTATAAACCCTAGGTGTTCCACTTGATGGATGGACATCCCTCTATGTTGTGGAAGGTGTTGTTTCAGCTCTACTGAGTGTCGCAGCCCACTGTGCAGTATAAACCATAGGTGTTCCACTTGATGGATGGACATCCCTCTATGTTGTGGTAGGTGTTGTTTCAGCTCTACTGAGTGTCGCAGCCCACTGTGCAGTATAAACCCTAGGTGTTCCACTTGATGGATGGACATCCCTCTATGTTGTGGAAGGTGTTGTTTCAGCTCTACTGAGTGTTGCAGCCCACTGTGCAGTATAAACCCTAGGTGTTCCACTTGATGGATGGACATCCCTCTATGTTGTGGAAGGTGTTGTTTCAGCTCTACTGAGTGTCACAGCCCACTGTGCAGTATAAACCCTAGGTGTTCCACTTGATGGATGGACATCCCTCTATGTTGTGGAAGGTGTTGTTTCAGCTCTACTGAGTGTCGCAGCCCACTGTGCAGTATAAACCCTAGGTGTTCCACTTGATGGATGGACATCCCTCTATGTTGTGGAAGGTGTTGTTTCAGCTCTACTGAGTGTTGCAGCCCACTGTGCAGTATAAGCCCTATGTGTTCCACTTGATGGATGGACATCCCTCTATGTTGTGGAAGGTGTTGTTTCAGCTCTACTGAGTGTCGCAGCCCACTGTGCAGTATAAGCCCTAGGTGTTCCACTTGATGGATGGACATCCCTCTATGTTGTGGAAGGTGTTGTTTCAGCTCTACTGAGTGTCGCAGCCCACTGTGCAGTATAAACCCTAGGTGTTCCACTTGATGGATGGACATCCCTCTATGTTGTGGAAGGTGTTGTTTCAGCTCTACTGAGTGTCGCAGCCCACTGTGCAGTATAAACCCTAGGTGTTCCACTTGATGGATGGACATCCCTCTATGTTGTGGAAGGTGTTGTTTCAGCTCTACTGAGTGTCGCAGCCCACTGTGCAGTATAAGCCCTAGGTGTTCCACTTGATGGATGGACATCCCTCTATGTTGTGGAAGGTGTTGTTTCAGCTCTACTGAGTGTCACAGCCCACTGTGCAGTATAAACCCTAGGTGTTCCACTTGATGGATGGACATCCCTTTTCTAGCCCACGAGATCATTCATTTGTTCCGCCAGTGATGCGTTAAACTGTTAAACCTGCAGTATTTCCATTTTACTCACACATCTGAGACCAAGACCTTTTGGCCTGCTTAACTGCCAGACATATGTCTCTTGCCCTATTTACTGTGTTGTAGCTAACGATGCTTTCAACTCACCCAGAGGAGACAAACTGGACTAAGCTAGATCAGTGGGCATCCATCCACTGTGAACCCAAATACATTTTCATTTTGGCTCTACTTTTTTGATTTAGTCTAGGCTTAGTCATTTTGACAAAAGTATCTCACATATTTGTAATTTGAATAATGATTTAGTCTAGTTGTTGTCAAAATGACAAAAACAGTGGACCATTTTAGTCAACTAAATGCACTTTCATTTTACTCAAATCACATTTGTATTGCCTCATTAATGCATTGCAAACATACGTAGCCTTGTCCTTTCAACATGTTTTTTTGCATAACAACCTATTCTCTTCCCAACAGCAGAAATATGACAAACATATGAGAAAAATATTATATTGTATAAGAATTATCTGGCCATGTAAATTCCTAATTCAGCCTACATAGATACTGCACATTACATACAGAATGAAAAGGCACAAG